>NC_081407.1:64800610-65104406 GCF_030272615.1 Cryptomeria japonica | reverse complement strand
GTGATTGGGTGTGTTTCTAGGGAGGTGATTGGCTTATGACAATCCATTGTATGAGATAGGAGGCAGAACATCACTTGGTTCTAGCATTGCACGTGGCGAAAATAACATGGTATTGGATTCGAGAGATGATTCAGACCATGGGTTGGAACATGATTTCCAACTTGAAGTTAATCCTATTTCACATCATGGGATGATTGGTTAGTCTCTTGGGAGACCACCAGATGTGATATACGCAAATGAAGAGGTAGACCAAGAGGGCATAGGACATGTTATGGCACTTGGGAATGTGGTTTCTTCATGTGATGTACTTGTTTTACATGTATCAATATTCAAAAAAAAATGTTGGAACGGGGACATCAATACCTAGTGCGTTCATATTTTTGAATTTTTTTTTAATTAATTTACTAATTTTCCTCGTGTAGAACAAAGAAGTTGATGTTCGATAAAAAACCAATGATTAGTAGAACTAAAAAAAAAATGGAAAGCTTGTTTTGATGACTACCATCCTACAATTTGGTTTGTCGAGGTGATTTCATTTGAACCTTCAATTTGATCTTTGAAGGCCATAAAGTTGCAAGAAGAGGGGGAGACATAGAAAATTAGGAGTTTTGTTAGAAAATCCCTTCGAATGAAGGGGGGTTCTAACAAACCCGTTAAACTTGCACAAACATTTTTGTAATAAACATGTTCGTTTGATCCCACTTAATTTTAATGGTTGAGGTTCATTCAAACCCCTAGTCAACCAAAAGTTATTAAATTTTTATTTTAATTCACAATCACATATAAAGAGAAGTTTATTTTTTCATTTTTCCAAAACAAAATTGCAAGATTAATTCGCATTTTCTTCTACAAAGCGGATTGACGAGAAATTTTTTGGAGAGAAAATTTTAAGAAGCATATTTTAAAAAACAAGAGATGGGATATAAAAGGACAAGACAAAATAATAGTGCATGAAAGCATTCACCTGCAAAGGCATGAAGATTATGTGAAGAAAGAATGGAAAGATATTATAGACAAAAATCATTTGCAAGCCAAGCAAAGGTTCTCAGATTCTACAACTTGTTTATAACTTCCTTTGTCTTATTGGCGGGTAAAATGGTGGTTTCCACAACAAGTTTGTTATACAAATAACCAATATCAAGAATTCTTTCAATAATCAAGTGCATGTATCATGTTGAGTGGGGTCCCCAACTAATGAATTCAAAACCAAATCAATTGACTCCTTGAAATCAAGCCTCCACCTATCCAGATCTTTAATCTACCCATCTTCAGTCAAAATAGTAGGAATATCCCACTTCTGAAGACCTCTAAATGATCCCATTTTTTTCTCTTAAAACCTTCCTTTCCTCTTCCACATGTGGGAGATCCTTTATTAGAAGGTTGTAGTTTTTCCATGTCATCCCCACAATTTGGGTTGTATAGGGCATATTTTTTACTACTAAAAGAATTTCCTTTAAAATTGTGGCCTTAGGGAACCACATGGTCCTTAGAGGTTGAAAAAATGAAAGAATATCATCTAACTAATTGCACAACTGGAATACGAAAGAATAATAAGTGTGCACCCCATCCAATTTGCTGAGCATTATTTGTAATCTGCAAAATTATTGCTTTTCTGATTTTCCAATATTTATTTTCTCCTACTTCTTTTATCTTTTGGAGATCTTCCCTCATTTTCTGCAATTCCTCAGGTTTAGGCCATGTTAGGGATGTTGAATCCCTCTTTCTCAACTCCTTTTTCAACTTGACATTCTCAACATACAAAACATTGTGATCTGATTGGAGAGTAACATGTTTCTTCTTTAGTCCCTCATGCCTCTTTACTTCATCTTCCACAACTACCTTTGCAAAATGAGCAGCATGGAATGACAATGTGGCTGCTTCTAAGGCAGTGTTGTCAGCTAAGGTTCTGACAATTGCATCCCCTACTCTTTGCTCTACACCATGCAACAAAATTGGTTTGTCTATGTTGGGAGCCCTCACCCAATGTGCAAAAGCCTTTATGCTTGGATTGAACCCTGAGCCATGCTTGCCAAATTCTTGGGCATAAATTGGGTCCTTTTACCTCATTACCTAGTCTAAAACAAATATTTTCTCCATGTCCCAACCAGGTATTATCATCATATCACTAGCCTTTATCATATCTCTGGCCTCTTGTGGCATGCAATCAACATTTTCTTTGTCAAAATTGGCAAGCTCCTCATCTGACATGCCTTTTATTTTTTCTTGCAACCAAAAGGCTTTGAATTTTGGCCTTCTAATGAAATCATCATCAAACAAAAATTGTGCAACCACAATAATTCTCTCATCTTGGGCCTCGTCCTCTGGGATAAAACTTGGAACAATTGATATATCCAAGTCCATTAATACCTTAGCAGCTTCATCATCTTTAAATGTCTCCCTTGGAGGAGAAGGTGGCGGGACATTTGCATCCACTTCTTCATCTACAATCTCGACAAAATCTAAGATGGTATCCTTCCCCTTGTCCACCTTTCTAATTGACCCTGCAGTGGTTTGAGATTGTGGAATTTGTTGTGGAGCTTGCTAAGAAGGGGCTGCTTAGGAAGATCCCACTACCAAAACTACCTTTCCTTTCATTTTATAGACTATTGGGGAGTCATCTATAGGCCTCTCCTCAACCCTTTCTGTCAGTTGCCTTGCCTCAACCCTTTCCAATTCATTAGTGGCAATGCCTTCAAAATTCCTCATCTTATTTAACATCCTTGCAAAATAATTCTTTATATTTGAACAAAATCCTTGAAAGTCAAGGTCCTTTTCTTTCCTTTCCCTTTTCAGCTTCTTTAGGTACTCCCATTTTTTCCTCCTTCGAACAACATCACTTGGGCCATAGTTTCTTATTAAATCTTCATATTCATCGTGTTGGTGGGAGAATCCCTTTACCTTCATCTTTTGTGTTCTTAGCTCATTAATGTATCCCTTTGGATCAATATCTCAAGCTTTTCCTACCTAGTGGCGATAGGTACTCACCATGAAGTCTTTTACCTTCTCAAGTGTTTCACATCCCACACTGAAATCCTCATATATTGAGAGTCAAGGAAGATGTGTTCCTTTCTTCTCAATTTGAACTAATTTTTTTCCATCCACATGAGCTGCCACATGAATTCCATGAAAGAGGGCCTTAGAGAGATAGTGATTGGGAAAATGTGGGGTGGTTGATGGCACCCATATACCCTGATTATTGTGCAATCTGAATAGAAGAAAAAAAACACCAAAATTATGAGCAAATGCACCCTCTGGAAATTCAACATATTTGGCCTAGCATTCTGTTTTGGGACCTATATGATATGTTTTAGAAGCCTTGGAAGTTGAATTCCACACATTCCCAGTACCTTAACCACAAAATGATCAAAGAATTCTTTGTAATTTAAATATCTGGACCCCTTGTCCCATACTTGGGTCCATCTTTGGACTGGCCACCTATTTCTTGTTTGCGGATTAAATTTTGTCACCTTTAGTGCCTCATTCCAATCTGTCTTGTTTTGAAAAAGAATTAGATGGAACAATAAATAATAGTATTTAAAGTCCAATTTGACTTTCTCATATTTTGCTTTTATTAACCCCTCATGTATCTTTTCTTGTATGTATGTAGCAAAATCATATACATCATTAGACTAAGGGTGTTGGATCTTTATTGTCATCATCATAAAATATATTGGCATGTGTGTTCTCCCACAATCTTCTCCCAAAAATTGGCATAGGGCATAATAGGTCTTCACAAAATAATGTTCAAATGATACTAAGTCAAAAGGCTCCTTTTTAATGCTTAGAGTGTAATTCCTCCTTGATTGATACATCTTTTTTCTATAGTGGGAGATGTCTCTTTCTCTATAAAAAGTCCTTTTTCAAGGCATACTTTGTATCCAACCTCTTCATGTCAATGGTCTTCAGGGTTCTTCTATCCAAATCAAAACATTGAATTATAGCCTCCTTTGCTACATCAACCAAAATATGACCATCTATCATCCACATTATCATGCTTTCAGGATGGTAATGCTTGTCAATATTCCTTATCAACAAAGGTTCCACAAGTTACACATTTGGGGCCACCAACTTGGCCTGATCATGGTTCCGGGGGTTGGAAATTGGTGCTACTTTATCCCTATTTCCATAGAAATAGCAGAAAATATCCTACCCCCTGTCTATGGTTATGCCATCTCTGCAGTTGGAATTACCTATCATTGAATGCATTTTTAAGGTTTCTTGCATACTAGACCCCTTAAATAATTTGAAAAGATCCTAGTGAAGACCCTGTGTATCTCTCTTCTTCTTTTTCTCCATTTCCTCTAGCTTCTTCTCTACTTCTTCTGCTACTTCATTAGCACTTTTAGCTAGAATTGATGCAGCAGGGGCCTGTGAGGGTTTCTCTTGCTAAGCAAGTGGAGGGTTTTTGGTGGCAAAAGGGTTTTCCTCCACAATCAGGGCTTTCTCGACAGATGAGGAGGCAACCTTTTTAGTAGGGGATTTTCTTTTCTTTGGCTTCGAATCCTCCTCTTAGGGATCCAATTCAACAACAGGTCGAGCTTGTGTAGAGGATGAGATGGTGGCCTTCTTGGTGGGATCCCTCCTCCTTTTGGGTGTCAGAGTTTCAGTTTGAGGGGAAGGATCGGGTTCACTAGTAGTTGGTTCATCATCATAAATTAGGGTGGTACCCTTTCTTGGTGCTCTTTTCCTCTTGGGTTTAGTGAACTCCTAGGATCGTTGGCTTGATTTGGTACTAGGAGGGGTTTGTGCGACAAAAAGTGGGTTTAGTTTGACGAATTGCTCATTTGAAATTGTGGGGGCTGGATGAACAATAGCAAGTGGGGTGGCATGGGTGATTTCAAGCACAATGGAATCTCCTCCCCTCTCAGGAGTCTTTTCAGTGACAGGGAAAGTGCTATCTTTCATTGGGGAGGCCATTTTACACCCTAGGACAACAAATTTCTATTCTATAACAAGCGTAAACCCTACTCAACTCCTAATTCTTTGATATAGCACAAAGATATGGGTTCTAATACCACTTACTTGATTTCTTGAATGCTCTCGGATGCAATATGCTACTTTGAAGGTTGTTGTGAATCACATTCGCTCACTCTTCAATCGCTCTCGGGTTGCTCTTTGGATGCAGGGTGTGCAATTATGCTTTAGAAGCTGCTTTTATTTTTTGCAAGAAGAATGTCGTTAATTCATATGTGCATGCTCAATAAGTTGATGGCTTTGAGATTCACACTACACCATTGATCAAATAATGGATTTCTAGGATTACATCGCTAATCTTTCTGAGTGCTGACATGGTGCTTCGTAATTCATCCTTTGCCACCTTCAATTTTCCTTATTTTTCATTATGCTCAAAATTTTATCGTTGATAAATTTTTTACCACCTCCATATGTTATTATTCCCCTTGTGGGATAGTCGGGCCTTGTATCTCTATCACATTGGCCACCCCGCAGGGAAATTTTCCTATCGTTCTCCATGTCGTGAGGTAGCGAGGCCACAATCTCCTTCATCACCTTCCTCATCCTGTTGCCCCGTGGAACTATTATCTCCCTTGTATCCAGCTTGCAAGGTAGCAGGGGAAACTTCTCTTAAATGTTTTTAATTACTATTAGTCCATGGGACAACCTGCATGCTATCTTTCTTCCTGCGCGATAGTAGGATAACTCTTCCTTCATTGCCCTTTCTTACCCCGCAACATCATCTCTTTTTTTTTTTTTATGTCTGACAGGGTGGCATGGAAACCATTTTGTATCTACCTCGCTATCCCACCTCACTTTTTCCTATGTTGTTTTACCCCTGTGAAGTGAAACTTTCTTTGATCTTTAACATTCCTCGCCAACCCACAAGGTATTTCTTCCTTTATTCGTGTCCATTCACACATCATTTAGCAGGAACACTTTAACCTTTGTTTTTATTGCATGGGGTAGTGGGATGAATCTTCCCCTGTAGTGCCTTTCCTCTCACTAGCCTGCACCTTATCTTCCTTAGCCCTTTAACCCCTGCAGGGTAAAGTTTTCATTACCTTTGAGTGCATCTTGTCAGCATGCAAGATATTTTAGTCTTTATCTTTACTTGTATGTGGTCAATATCATAGTTGCATGGTATGTATGTCCTGATATCCCACGAGATGTGTCTTCACAAACAAAAGACCTTGCAGGGTGGGATTTCCTCCTTGTCAACGACCATCTTGCTATCCTGCAAGACACATTCTTATGTCAAAAGTGGCCCAGGAGGTAGAAAATATTTCCCACCTATGAACATCTTGTTACCCTGCGATATCTGAGCAAGCATAACATAGGTCCTACAGGGTTAGAAGAAAAGATGTAAAACCAAGACCCTGCCACCCTGCTAGACTAGGACCAAACCGGGCCGACACTTAAGTGATGAAATTTGCACGTGGCAATTGTTTAAGGGTAATGAGGCCATAAGACTTAGATGTGCTAGGGGATCACTTAGGACTTAGGAAAATTTAGGAATCTGCCCTTCATACAAAATGTGACTCGCCAAAAAATAAAGACCTAGCACATGGGGCTAGTCAAAACACGATAAGAACCTCTCTGATGGTGACTAAAAATAAGGTAGCCCGCTATAACCAATCAACTGCAAATTAGAAAAATGAAGAACGTTTTTCCACTAAGGCATACAAAGCTTAAACCTTTCCAACCCTTTTGATAAACCCTAACCCTAGGGAGCCGAAATGACAAAATGGGGCAAAATTTAGCCACTCCTAACAAACCCAAGAGTTTTGTTTTTGACCAATGATGGTTAAGAACTAAGGATGTGACCAAATGAATGGATATGAATACAAGGACTAATATGCAAGGACCAAAGGATATGACTAAATGAATGGATATGTAAGGACTGCTATGCAAGGATTGAAGGTCGAAACCTAAAATATCAAAACTGAAAGATGATTCCACAAGAATATGCAATCTCAAGTAGGAGAACTATGATTGTTTTAGATGTGTAGGTTTGGTTAGTTTCTCAAAGGACATTGATTAAAATCTCTTAACAACATGTCCCAATTGCTGTAGTTCTTCAAGATGCATTTTGAAGAAACGAAATATTAATCGTCTGCTAGGGATTTTTGGTCTTGCAAGAAATCATGCGAACGTTTACACTATTTGACTATTGGACAATCTTGGAGATTCACAAGGTGCAGGTTCAATGTTATGAGTTTCAGTTGTGATGTTTGATTATGATTGGAAATATTTGTTTTTGAACAAACACATATAACATGGTAAATATTTGTTTTTAATGTTTACAATAAAAGCACATTCAAGTACAAGTCTTAGGTTGGTCAAGACAATATTTGTTGGGTTCCCACTGCGGATAAATCCGAACCAAACTTATTCAGAGTGGACATATTAGAAGTTTGGTAGCACCATCTCCCCCACCACAACACTCACTTCTTGGACATGCCAAACTTTGAATTCCCAAAGACCCAAAGATCTAGAAGAATTTTCTATCTCTACTTTGAACTGCAAGAGTGTGGGACAACTTCAGAGGTTTGACCTCATGCTTTAAGAAATAGAAGGTTTTTGGTTGCTAAAACAATGAGTTTCTAGTAAGGGTGTCTATTCAAATGGCCATACATGCGGCATTTCACTCAAATTAATGAGGCGTCCCAACCCTTGCAGGTTTTTACTCATCACACAGATGTTGAGGGAGACATACATCAATATGACACATCAACACTTGTTGTTTGCAAGTTTCCACACAAACACATTTATTATAGTGTCTTGGAAGAGCTTGGCCTTAGCCTCGTTACCACTTGGATCGTTCAGGCTATCACCTGACCTTAAGGGCTTCTTGGGAGGCATGTCCTGGAAAAGGTAAAACACAAGGAACCTACTGCTCAAGACATAGAAGACACTGGTTAAATTTAAAGCACCAATCGAAGTGTGATCTAATATAAAAATCAGACAATTAGTTTCATATCATAATTTCTTTAACAGGTATCCTACATCAAATAATATTAGTAGTTTCAATATATGATGTTTGATGAGCAAGAATGAATACCCTAACCAAGACATAAAACCAAAAAGATCAGTTCCCAAAATAAAATTCAAAACTAATTTTAAAACAAAAGTAATTTTAAATCTAATTTAAAAACTAAATTAATAGGACTAACTTTAAATTTAATTTAAAAAATAAAAAATAAGAAAACAAAATTTAAATCTAAAATTAAAAACTGATTAACAAATCTAATCTAAAGTTAAATTTTAATACTAATTTAAAAAAACTGATCTAGAATTAAACTAAAAATAATAATATAAAATAAAAATAAAAAACTAAATTAAAAAACTAACTTAAAATTTAAAACTACATTTAAAAAGAAAACTTAGATTAAACTTAATAAAAACTAAAACTAAACTTGACAAAAAAACTAAAAACTAAATTTAATAAAACTAAAAAAAAACTAAACATAAGAAAACTAAAACCTAAACTCCACTGCCAAGAACGAGTGATTGCAGGATATGTATAAAATGGATTTGCTGAAAATGGATTGTTTTGTGGGTAACGTGGGTAATTGTAGCTCGTAAACCTTTTTGCCAAAAAAAAACAAAAAAACGTATGCACTATTTTGAGATGTTTTTGGGCAGACTTGGGATGTATTGGCAAACATTTTGAGTTGAGTGGACAAAAGCCTATGTGGTGCTACAAAACAACAAAGAAAGGCCAAATGATGAGGATGTCCGCAAAATATAGAGGACGTTGTTGGAATGATAAGAAGATATGCACACAATGAACTTATTGATGTTCTCTGGTAGATTTGCATGCAAATTGGGAAGAAAAGACAATGCACATGGACTGTTTGGCATATTGCAAAGGCACATTCAAACAAATGCTATCTCATGGAATCCAATGACTACAGAAAATGCACAAATGAGATTAATTGAAAACAACTTTTGGAAACCAATATCAATGACCACGGACAACACACACACAATTAATTCAATAAAAAGGCCCGATTTGAAAACAAATGCCACAACATTTGCCATCGTTGCTTCTATTGTACCAAAATGTTGAAGCATAGGAAAGGGATGTCATTTTTTTTACCAAAAGACATCACAGAAAAGAACATCAAATGCATCCCTAAAAGACTCGTTAATTGTTAAGTATCAAAGCCTCAAATTCATATTTGTGCCTACAAACGTAAACAAACTACTTCTATTAGATGAAAACTAGATCAACAAAAGGACAAGGGCTACGCCACCAGGCATGCCACATAAAGATGAGGGAAATGACAAACTAAATTATAGATTTAGCTTTGTTCCAACATCATACAATGAAGTACCTACCAAACACACACACATGCAAAACAAAATAACTAATTAAAACACACATGCATGCAAATGAATTTCTGATGCAGGAGCATCCTCGGTCTATGAGCAATCTTGCATCAACCAAAAATATTTCCTTTTAGTTTAGTTCTTGTTCAATTCAGTGTGCATTTTTTTGTGTTCTTGCTGGTAGGTGCCGGTAGTTGCTTGCTTTTCATTGTAGATCCTATTTTTGGTTTCCAAGCTAGTTCATGTGCTTAATTCTAGATTTTCAATCCATTTGGACTCTTTTTTGGCTAGTTATCGCTCTCGGTTTGACTGTTTATGGGTTTCAAGACATTTTTTGAGCTTACTGTTTGGTTTTCCTTCTTTTTCGGAGCGGTTTCTTGGCGTATGGATCTATTTGGGGTCTTGTTCGATGTTCTTTGGCGTGTGGTCGACCTTCCTATTGGTCCGCACTTCTTGGTTGTTATTTTCAGGAGGAATTTATTTCAATCTTAGGGTCGACCTAGTTACATGTTTCATTTTCCTGCATTGGTAAATGTAATATTTTGTGGCCGACCCAGATATGTTTCAGAGTGTATATATAGAGTATTATGTAATCATTTGTAGGATAGATAGTAGCGATCAGAATAAGGATTCAAACTCGTGATTAGAGATCTGGTTGACTTTGAATTGTATCTGGCTTGTAGCTTGTGATAGTTCTGATACTTAATGTAAGTACAGATCCAATAGCCAACAAGATGAGAGAGGGGGGGTGAATCATACAAACTTATTCTTCCATAAAAACATCAGATTCAACCTCGCTAACATATACTTTAGTAATATAACCCAAAACTATTAAACATGCAAACTCAAAAGCATATAAACATCATAAACCTCATAATACCAGATTTAACGTGGAAACCCAAATAGGGAAAAACCATTGTGGGATTTTAGACCCACTAAGAAATATACTCTTCTAGAGTATGCTCGGTTAAAAGCAAATCCTGTTAAAGATTACAAACACATTGCTAGATGTGACCCGGTTAAGGGATTTCCCTCAGATCTGTTAGGATCTTCACCTTGTTAGAAGTGACCTTGTTAAAGGATTTCAAACACTCAATCAGAATGTCACCTTGCTAGAGGGTTTTACAAATAAGATTGTTAAGTCCACTCGGTTAAGAGATTTTCTGTCACTTTCACAAAATAACAGTAATAAAAATCTATCTGCAACTTCACATCTAAAATGCTAAAGCAGATTCTTATTTGTTCAATACAATCTAGACATAGAACTAATCTTGTCCATCTGCTGGGCTTCTATACTCTGTTATTCAAACAGGTCTTCAAGCTTCTGTTCTCGGTAATCACTATGTAGCATCCTTGTGCATACACTTGCCTGCATACATTGTTTATCAACAGTTTCCTATTTATAAACAATTAGCTAACCGCTTAATCTCCTTGATCACATTTCCCATGATCAATCATAGCCATCAGATCTTCAATCTTGTCCAGGTTCAATGCATCTTTCGATCTGAAAATGTTTTACCCCGCCTAGGATCTTGCACATATTTCTTGGAACTTGTGCCATGGTATTGCGGTTCAATCTGTGTTGTAGATCTTCATGTCGACTTTCCTTTGCCATAGATTCATTAACAAACTTCATGCACGACATACCAATCATTTAATCAGTTCCAGCTCATCAGCTTCCTTCATTAAATAATGCATGTAAACATTTAATGCATTCTGTTATAGCTCGGTTACAACTCGATTATAACTCAGTAAATACTAAACTTCACTCGGTAGACATTCTGCCTTCATTAACCAATAGCGATAACCTTAGGGTTTATCGACTAGGTTCCTTAGGGTTTACCGACTAGGTTCTTTGCTTGATAACATAGTATAGTATTAACCTTACAATTTACAACATATGTATGATGTCAAAACAATCTAAACATCATGATCCCATCATTTTCTGACTCGGTAATAGTTGTCCATTGAATACCTTATTTATCCCCTTATTCATCATATTCTTTCTGTGTCTTTTACCGACATCTTTATACTCTTTAAATCATACTTCTCAAGATATGGCAACATCATACTGAGTTAGAAAATCAATTTCTTGACATCAATGACAAAATAATAATATCAAGACAGTAAACATCCTTAATCAGTTATATCCATAATCATCAACAACCTTCTCAATATCTTTATTGAAATGCCAACAATCTTTCATTGTCTGCTATAATGCTATATTGCCAACAATCTCCCCCTTTGGCATTGATGGCAAAACCAATTGATTTGACCTTAAAAGATTCGGATTGCTATGATTCTGAAATGCTGAAATGCTCTCCCCCATACATTAGACTTCTCCTCTTTTCTTCAGTCTTCTTTCCAATCTGTAGTCTTCTCAATTTTCTCCCCCTTTGACAACAATGCCAAAAAGTAAAGAACTAAAACATAATTGCTTCCTATATGAAGTGAATTCTTGTTGTTTGTGTATCAACTGAGTCTCGGTCAGAGCATTTTGTCTTTAATTCCTGTTCCCTGTAATATTCCTGTATTGTTTCCTGTAATATTCTTGTACACCTTTAGAAAAACATCCTAAAGTGTATAAATCAGCATCAACTCCCAAAAGATATTCGATAGAGTCATCGGATTGATGCTTTCACCGAACTCAGTCAGTGAGTAGAAGATAGGGGTATGACCCCTAACTTACTTCTGAGATATTCAAAAGTGTCCCTTGGTAGTGGCTTGGTGAAGATATCTGCTATTTGTTCCTTTGTGCTAACATACTCCAACACCACTTTCTTCTCTTGAGCTTCTTCTCTAAGATAATGATATTTGATAGAGATGTGCTTTGTCTTAGAGTGCATAACAGGATTCTTTGAAATGTTAATGGCACTAGTATTGTCACAGAATATAGTTACTGGCTCGGTAACTTTCTCATTTATCCCTTCCAATAGTTGTTTGATCCATGCAATGTTGGTACATGTAAAGCGGAAAAATCGAACCCTAGTTGTTCTCCCCTCCCCAACTCCAAGGAGAGAGAAGGGAGGTCACTAGGGTTGATGGTTTTCACTTAGGAGAGACTTTACATTCAAAAGAGGGGTTGAAACCCAAAAGATCCAATCCCACACAATGTAGGATTGGATTCTAAATGAGTTTCAAGGGTTAAGACATCAAGGATACCCTCTTTTGTAAAGAATGTAGATAGAATGATTGAACTAGGAATGCATGTAAAGTAAGAAAGATTCACTTATAAATAGAGATAGGGATACGGGATGAAGCTACGGACCTGGAATTAGCAATAAAATGTTGAGACGGTGTTGTTCTGCAAATTTGAGCGAAAGTTGACAGGACGATGGCGCCCGGCGTGCACACGGTCCTCCAAAAAATCCGCGAAACGAAGGGGGATCTGCTCGTCTCTGCACAAGGATTCCAGATCTTCAATTATAGTCGCGTACCTGCAACCTACACACAGAAAAGAGAGGATGATTGGGGGGTTAGGGATTAGGGGTTTGCCTTTAGGTCAAACCCCAGTTTTGGAATTAACCAACAAATGAGAATATTGTAAATGTAAATGTCTGTAATGTAAACAAGTACTGATACCTTGTTGTAAGAATGTTCGTATTCTTACATGCAAAGGTGTAATGTATGATGTATGTAATGTGTTGTAAGTGATCTCCTCTTCAATGGTTGAATCCTTGTCTTGAATGCAACACTTAGCCTTGAATGGAGACTTAGAATGCTCAATTGCTTGAAGGAATGCTTGAATGCTTGAATGTTTGAATGTTTGAATATCGCTTCCACCTCTTGCCCTTGCTTATTTTCTTCCTCCCTTTCTAGGAGAGGAAAAGTAGTTTATATACTTGTCAATTAGGGTTGAGAGACTGATTTTTCCGACCTTAGGCCGACCTAGAAGCATTATTTTCCAATTTGCAAACTTCAAGACCCGATGCCCAAAAGGAGACCGGGCCCAAAATAGGGCTAGGGACCAGGGCGCTGGGCACCATGGTCCCACCTCCCAGGACAGCAGGGTGCAAGGAGGGATCATGCCAAGGTGCAAAAAAATGCAGTTTTTGGTGTCACAAGCAGGTTTCGGGGTCTCCATTCAGGTTCAACATTGCGCCGCCATCCTGAAGACCCAAATGCAATCGAAATTCCAAGTGTCGCAATTTTAGGATGCTACATTTAGCCCCCACTTTAGCGGGAGTATAAGCGTACGCCAATACTTCCGGTAAAGTACAAGGAAACAATATTGAAAAACTTTCACCACGTCAAGGAGGCAAGATACACCAAGCCCCCAGTGGACTAAGGATCTTACGACTTCGATTGACAAAGTAAAAGGGAAGATCACGAGGGAGAACCATGACTGTCAGTAGTAAGGTTCCCTCACTATGAGTCATGCAAGAAAGATATCAAAAAATTTCAAGGCAAAGCTAAATTTGTCAAGAAATTTTCAAGTATCTTGAAAAGATATGAACGGGATGTATGCCCCCCTACGTTAAAGCGATCGCACATGCCTCACCGGGGGTGATTGCTTTAAGGTAGTGATACATATAAGAAATGAGAAAGGAGCACGTTACCACAAGGATTTAGCCCCCAAGTGTGAGATAAGCCCAAGGATAATAGACACAAAACACAAAGCACAAGGTGACTTCGCTTTCCTCGAGGTCAGTATGCTGTATGATAATTCATGTATATCATATGTATGTATGCATAATTATTCTTCATTCCCCAATCAAGGAAGGTCACCTAGAAGAAGGGAACACATGTGTCTTTTGAGTCAACATGAGAGAGACCAAAAGAGATCTCAATGCTTTGCATCGTCCTCAAGTAGACAACACTAAGGACAACAAATAGAAGAATGAGAATAACACATAGAAGAAGTAACAAAAGAGATCAAGAGAGGAGGAGAGAGTCTGCTATGCTAATGAAACTAGTCCAGCACGTCATCTACCCCCCGATCTTGTTGATCAATATTTCGGGAAGGCAGGAAACACGCTAGAGGAGGAACATCCAACACAGCAGATGGAGCTATCACAAGATCCAAACAAGGGCTATGTTCATGTTCCAAGCCACATTGTTCTTGTCTAGGAGCTAGGATAAGTGCTTTAGAAAATTCGTTAGATAAATGGTTATCAACATCAACATATTCATATTCACTATCAGAAGAAAGAGGAGTAACATTTTCATCATGAATAACATTTTCATCTATATCATCATCAAGATTTATAAAAATAGGATCTTTAACTTGCACCGGATCAAGACCATCATGCACCTTATGTTTAGGAGATTTTGGCTCAATTTTCGGCTAAGGAGAAAATGGAATAATACTAGCTAAAGGTGTTTTTGGGGATTGCAAAGTTTGAGAAGCAACTACCTGAGCTCTAAGACAACACTTTCGTCAGCGTTCACGTGCAGAACGATTTTGTCTAGTCTTAGTAGGAAGTTGAGAAGATTGAGGAGGAGGAATGTTCTCATCCTTATCACTTGGGTGTTTAGGTTGTGGTCTCTTAGGTTGAATAATAGGAGAAGAGGAAGTTCTCTTTTCTCTATAAGAGGAAGGAGGAGGAACTGCTCCATATAAAGGAGGAATATTTGGTTTAGGAAGGAGACCAAGTCCATCATGACGAGGAGGTATAGGTCTACTTTTAGGAAGTTTATTAGTCATAGGCATAGTCACATTCATAGGGATGGGTTGGGAATCTTCTCGAGGAAAGACATTAGTTTTATCTTTCAAAGGAAGAACTTCCTTCTCAAGAATGATAGGAATATCAAGTTTGGGTGTTCTAGGTTCACTTAGAGAAAGGATCATATCTTTTTTCCACTTTTGATAAGATTTGAAAAGATGATCACTCCGCGGTGGAAGGGATTGGAATTGTTTAGGCCAAAAATAATCAATAGGAACACTAGAAGTTCTTTCAACTGGTTTAAAGAGACTATGATTGATAGTAACAACTTCACCATTATGGGGAAATTTCAAACACTTGTGAATAGGAGAAGCAATAGCTTTCATGGAAGATAGCCAAGGATAGCCTAGCTTCACACAAAATTGTTCGGACGATGGAATAATAGCAAAGCTCACATTAAGGGATTTGTTATGGACCTCAATAGGTAATGTAATAGAACCAATTGCAAGAGAAGAAAATGCATCCAATAGTTTCACAACCACATTTGTTTCATCATAGATCACTTTATTCAATTGCAAAGTAAAAAGAAATTCTTCAGTAATGACATTAACCATGCAAGAAGGATCAATAAGCACTCCACGGCAAGGTGTATTCTTGACTTTTGCAACTATATATAAAGGACCATCAGGTGCCCTGATAGTTTCACTGGAATCAAATGTGATGGAAGGTTCTTTAGGGATTTTCTGCTGCTCCACAAAGTTAATCACATTCGGAGTCATAGACACAAGATCATCAGGTGAGATAGAGGAATCATTAGTATCAATCACATTAGAGGTATGAGAAGGTAATGGATCAGTAAAAATCTTAAGATTTTGGTTAGGAGGAGCTACAGATGTGTTGCCTTTATCGTTCACACCAGAAACAGAGATAGTATTATTATCAATCAAATCTTGAATTTTACCCTTTAAAGCAAAACATTTTTCAGTATCATGCCCAGGATGATGATGAAATTGACAAAAAGATTTGTTATCAAAATAGGGTGAGTTAATCTTTGCAGTATCTATTTGCTTTATAGGAGGAAGAGTAAGCACATTTTGTTCCAATAACTTATTCATAATACTATGCAATGATTCATTCAAAGGAGTAAACTTTCTTTCTTTCTTGAAAAACTTAGAAATAGGAGGCACACCTGATGCTACATTCACATTGTTGTTGATGATGTTTTCATTGAATTTAATTGACTCTCTATTCGGTTTAAACTTCCCAAATGGTTGTTGACTACTATCACCCTTATCACTCGGAGCCATAGGATTTGCTTGTTCCATTTGACTCACAGTCAGTTGATAATTGTGAAGAGTTGCGCACAACTATTGGAAAGAAGTAAACTCAGAAAACAGAAGTTTTTCTCTAATATCTTTTTGTAAATTAGAAATAAAGATTCTTTGAATATCATTGTCAGACACTGGAAAAGAAATTTGAGCATACAAATGCTTATATCTACCAATGAAATCAGTCACTTTTTCTTTAACACCCTGTTTACAATGCATTAAATCAATCAAAGTAACTTTAGGACTTATATTGTTTTGAAATTGTTGAATAAAAGCATTGGAAAGTTGTTCGAAATAAGTAATAGAATAAGAAGGTAATGAGCAATACCATTGTAGGGCTTTATCTCTTAATGTTCTAGTAAACAGTTTTGCAAGCAACCTTTGGTCATAAGCAAAATCGGTACATATTGTTTGAAAGGTCTTAACATGTGTTAGAGGATCACCTTTACCATTGTAAAGCTCCAATTGTGGGATTTCAACATGCTTAGGGGGAATAGCTCGAACAATGTCAAGAGAAAGTGGGCTCGCAACATCAAATGTGGGCACACTAAACTTAGATTGATTCGTAGAGGCAATTTGTTGCTGTAAAGAAGAGATAGTTTGTGCAAGATTGTTAATGGTCGCTTCAGTCGAAGAGTTCATATTAGACGTGTTAGATTGTGATGGAGGTATTATGTTATTGAAAGAAGGTATTGATTGAGAGTAAGGTGGTGGGACACTATGATAGTTAGTCATAGGAGATGATTGGAAAGGAGGAACACTACAAGGAGGAATGGAATGGTTAAATGAATTGCCCCCTTGCGTCATGTTCATTTGTGGAGATATAACAGGAACACTTATTGAAGGAATAGATGAAGAAGTTGGATTGAATGAAGGAAGAGGGTTGATTGAAGGAGAAGGATTTCCCCCATGACTGGTGATCATAGGTGGAATGTCTTGTATTGAAGTAGTCATTATGTTTGATGTAAAGGTAGGTATACTAGCAATAGAAGTTGTCAAAGGAATAGAATGATTGACTTGAGTAGGAGGTTGTGTATAACCTAAAGTTTCGGCACAACTTTTCATAGGCATCACATTTGAATCCACAATGTGTGCAATACCACGCAAAATATCAATTCCATTCCTATCACTTTGAACCATACGTTTTAGACCCTCAATTAATGAAAGAGCTTGACTATCAGGGTATTCTTGAGACATCCATTGTCGAAAATCATCAAATTGGTTATCCAATTTTGAAAGTTGTTCTACAGAAACCTCATGGAGAGCTTCTTCATCATTAAGAGGATTAGAGGAATTACCCATGTCCTCGTTAAAAAGGCCATTCAAATTAGGTTCCATCTCCTCAGTAATTAAACCTTGGAAAGACTTAATTCTAAGGCTTCGTCTAAAGGGAATAGTGTAAGTAGGGCTTGTTGTTGTAAAAATCATGCACTAAAGAGAGAGAGAGAAGATTTCAAATTTTATAGGTAGCAAATTTCAATAAAATTAGCCAATCTCCTAGATTTAAGCTGTTAAATACAATCAGGACAATCTCCCAAAATTTTGGAAAAAATGTCAGGGACCGTGGCGAACGGAGTGCACACGGTCCTCGCAACTTTTTTCAAAATTTTCAGGGATGAAAGTTATGATGATTTTAAAGCTAATCTGAAAAAATTGAGTGATTTTACGATCTGCAGATAGGCCAAATTAAAGTTGCAATCTCAAAATTGAACCCTACCAAGATTGTTGAAAAATGCAAAATTCGAATTTTGAAAAAGAGAGGGAAACTGAAATTTTGAATTTTATGATTTTAGAGGGAATACTGAAAGCAATGCAGGCTTTGAAATTTGAAAGTTGACTCGATTTCATGCAAAATTCAAATTTGAAAGTGGAAATCAAGGTTGTTGTAATTAAACACCTAATTTCAAAAGTCACAAATTGTAAAAATTTGAATAAGGCACTGAAATTTCGAATGAATGCCAACACACTTTTCAGATTTAGGACTGTAAGGAACACAATTTTGATATGAATTTTAATTTCAACAATTTTTGAATGATTATAAGCCTTTATCCAAGCAATCACTAGACCAACTTTGACTTTAATTTTGAAAGTGTTAGAATTGATAAAATCAGCCAAAATTCTGGATTTTAGCAGAAAAATACAGTAAGATCTAGCTCCTGAAATTTCAAAAAAAATGTCGGGGACGATGGCGCTCAGGGTGCACACGGTCCTCGCAACTTTTTTCCAAATTTTCAGGGATGAGAGATATTGTGATTTTATTGCGGAATCCAAAGCTACAGCCGATTTGGAGGTGTTTTGATTAGTGAAATTATCAGTCAAAGGTTGAATCAAGAAAGTTTTAAAAATTAGGGTTTTGACACTTAACCACTTAATTTTCAGAATTAAAGCACAAATATGAATTGACAATTTGCAATAGAAGGGTAGATCTGAAACAAGCATTAACAATTAAACATTTCACAAGCTTAATTACTAAAAAGAAAAATTTAGGGTTTTTATGCAATTAGCCTCTAAAATTTGCAAAAGATCAAACATGGAAATGTAATTAAGGAAGCAAATTTTTCAGATCTAACCATGAATAATCAGAATTAGGATGTTCACGTCGGGTTCACCAAAATGCAAAGCGGAAAAATCGAACCCTAGTTGTTCTCCCCTCCCCAACTCCAAGGAGAGAGAAGGGAGGTCACTAGGGTTGATGGTTTTCACTTAGGAGAGACTTTACATTCAAAAGAGGGGTTGAAACCCACAAGATCCAATCCCACACAATGTAGGATTGGATTCTAAATGAGTTTCAAGGGTTAAGACATCAAGGATACCCTCTTTTGTAAAGAATGTAGATAGAATGATTGAACTAGGAATGCATGTAAAGTAAGAAAGACTCACTTATAAACAGAGATAGGGATACGGGATGAAGTTGCGGACCTGGAATTAGCAATAAAATGTCGAGATGGTGTTGTTCTGCAAATTTGAGCGAAAGTTGACGGGACGATGGCGCCCGGTGTGCACACGGTCCTATGAAAAATCCGCGAAACGAAGGGGGATCTGCTCGTCTCTGCACAAGGATTCCAGATCTTCAATTATAGCCGCGTACCTGCAACCTACACACAGAAAAGAGAGGACGATTGGGGGGTTAGGGATTAGGGGTTTGCCTTTAGGTCAAACCCCGATTTTGGAATTAACCAAGAAATGAGAATGTTGTAAATGTAAATGTCTGTAATGTAAACAAGTACTGATACCTTGTTGTAAGAATGTTTGTATTCTTACATGCAAAGGTGTAATGTATGATGTATGTAATGTGTTGTAAGTGATCTCCTCTTCAATGGTTGAATCCTTGTCTTGAATGCAACACTTAGCCTTGAATGGAGACTTAGAATGCTCAATTGCTTGAAGGAATGCTTGAATGCTTGAATGTTTGAATGTTTGAATATCACTTCCGCCTCTTGCCCTTGCTTATTTTCTTCCTCCCTTTCTAGGAGAGGAAAAGTAGTTTATATACTTGTCAATTAGGGTTGAGAGACTGATTTTTCCGACCTTAGGCCGACCTAGAAGCATTATTTTCCAATTTGCAAACTTCAAGACCCGATGCCCAAAAGGAGACCGGGCCCAAAATAGGGCCAGGGACCAGGGTGCTGGGCGCCATGGTCATGGGGGACCAGGGCACTGGGCACCATGGTCCCACCTCCCGGGACAGCAGGGTGCAAGGAGGGATCATGCCAAGGTGCAGAAAAATGCAGCTTTTGGTGTCACAAGCAAGTTTCGGGGTCTCCATTCAGGTTCAACATTGCGCCGCCATCGTGAAGACCCAAATGCAGTCGAAATTGCAAGTGTCACAATTTTAGGACACTACAGTACAATTCAATGCTGCAGCAATGTATTCAGCTTCTATTGTTGACTATGAAACATATCCTTGTTTCTTGCTAAGCCAACTCACTAGTCTTTCTCCTAAAAAGAAAGCTCCTCCACTTGTGCTTTTTTTGTCATCAATGTTGCCTGCCCAATCAGCATCAGTATAAACTTTTAAATAAAAATCATTTCCTTTCTGATATACTAAGCCATATTCCTCAGTGCCTTTCAAGTATCTAAAAATTCTTTTGATTGTTGTCATGTGTGTTTCCTTAGGATCTGCAGAGAATCTTGCAACTATACCTACTGCATGTGCTATGTCTGGTCTGCTATGAACAATATATTGTAGTTTTCCAATCATGGATCGGTAAAGTGTCTCATCAACAGATGCAGATTCATCATTCTTTGATAATTTATAGTTGGTAGTCATAGGAGTACTTACTAGTTTTGAATCCTCCATTCCAAATTTCTTCAAGATTTCCTTTATGTACTCGGATTGAATAATGAAAATCTCATTTTTCATTTGCAGTATCTGTAAACCTATAAAATACTTTATCTCGCCGATTAATGACATCTCAAATTCTTTGCTCATCTCATTGCCAAAGTTCTTGCATAAAGAGTCATTTCTACAAAATATAATATCATCAACAAATATGGCTGAGATCAGTATTCCATTTTCATCATTCTTCATGTACATATTATTGTTCTCACTTGTCCTTATAAAACCAATCTTAATCAAATAAGAGTGCAATCTTTCATACCATGCTCTAGGTGCTTGTTTCAAACCATATAAAGCTTTGTTCAATTTACATACCTGATCTTTATTCTTGTCTTCAACAAATCCTTCAGGTTGTTCAATAAAAACTTCTTCTTCTAATATTCCATTCAGAAATGCAGATTTGACATCCATTTGATATACCTTGAAATTTTTGAAAGCAGCATATGCCAACAATGTTCTTACTCCTTCAAGTCTAGCAACATGTGCAAAAGTTTCACCATAATCAATTCCTTCTTCTTGAGCATAACCTTTGCAAACTAGTCTTGCTTTGTTTCGAATGACCTCTCCTTTTTCATTTAGCTTGTTTCTAAAAATCCACTTTGTACAGATTACATTTTTGTCCTTCGGTCTTGGGATTAGTGTCCATGTGTCATTCTTCTTGATTTGATCAATCTCTTCTGTCATAGCATTTATCCAATCTTCACTGTTAAATGCCTCTTTCACTATTCTCGGTTCAAATTCAGATATCAGACATGTGTTCTGTCTCAGTTTGTTCCTTGTCATCACTGGATCATCCTTATCTCCTATAATCTGACTTGGTGCATGATGTCTTCTGACATACTTGTCTAATACAGGCTCGGTAGGCTCTGTATGATCTTCTTCATCACTCGGTAACTAGATATTCTCTTCATTTTCCTCAACAGTCTTCTCGATAAGACTTCTCGGTTGAACATAGACAAATTCATCATAGTCTTCTGGTTCCTTGGAATTTCCTTCATCATTTCTTTCTGTAAATTCATCAATTTTCACATTTGTACTTTCTACTATTTTGTTAGATGATTTGATTAGACATTTAAATGCTTTGTTTCTAGAAGAATAACCTAGAAATGTTCCTTCTTCACTCTTCTGATCAAACTTTCCATTTCTATCATCTTTGTGTACATAGCATCTACTTCCAAAGATTTTAAAATAACTTACATTAGGTTTCTTATCATACCAGATTCATATGGTGTCTTCAAAGTACCTTTCTTCAATTGTTCTTGGTTTAGGGTGTAAACTGTTGTGCTTATTGCTTCTCTCCAAAATATTTGTGGCACCTTCTTTTCAATCATCAGTGTTCTAGCACAATCCACAATAGATCTGTTTCTTCTCTCAGCTATTCCATTCTGCTATGGAGTTCTCAGTGCAGAGACTTGTCTTTTAATACCATGATCATTACAGAATAAGTTGAATTCATCAGATGTGAATTCTCCTCCTCTATCTGATCTAAGACATTTCAGTTGTCTTCCTGTTTCATTTTCAACTCTTGCCTTGTACCATTTAAACATTTGAAAAGCTTCTGATTTATCTTTTAAAAACATTACTGACATCATCCTTGAATAGTCATCCACAAATAGTATGAAATATTTATCACCATAATAACTTTGAACTTTCATAGGACCACAAAGATCAGTGTGCACTAGATCTAAAATTCCCTTAGAAGTGTAAGAATTACTTGTAAAGCTTGATCTTTTCATCTTACCCATCTGGCATCCTCGGCACATAGCATTCTCAGGTTTTTCAAGACTCGGTAGACCTCTTACTCGGTGCTTCTTGCTTGTTTTGATTAGATTATCAAAATTTACATGACAAAACCTTTTATGCCATAACCAGGTATTATCTATCTTTGCATACAAACACTTGTTAAGAGTTGAGTCAAGGTGAAATGTGTTACCTTTTGTTTGTGTCATGGTAGCAGCTAACTTTCCATTCTTGTCATGAACTTTGACAATTCCTTTCTGAAATTCTATTCGGTAACCTGTGTTGTTTAGTTGTGCTACACTCAACAAATTGTATTTCAAACCTTCAACCCAATAAACATCATTGCATCTTGCATTGTGAAGAAGTGTTATAGATCCTTTACCTTTCACTGGACATGGTGCATCATTACCAAATCTAACATAGCCTCCCTCATAATCTTTTAATATAAAAAACTTGTGTTTATCTCCTGTCATATGATGTGAGCATCCATTATCTATGATCCAAGAATCATTAGTGTTTATGTGAGATATTAGGGATTTTTCTTCATACCTCTCTTCATCTGATCCATCTTTGATAGCCACATAAACTACTTCCTCTGTATCAGTTTCATCTGATTTATCATCATTGGATTCCTCATCGATTATTAAACATGTCTTTCTATCTCTTCTTTTGAAGTCTTGGTGTCCTCTGTAATGATTATCTTTCTATCTGTCATCTCGGTAATCTCTCTTTTCAATAGAATCTTTGTCAGGACAGTTAGAAGCTATATGTCCTATCTTATCACAATTGAAACATTTCAAAGGTAGTTTTCCTTTATACTTACCTTTGTCTCTCGGTAACCTTCTGGCTAATAGTGCTTCAAACTCTTCTTGCTTTCTGATTTCCTCATACAGTTTGTGTACTTCTTCCATGTTCTTACGAAATCTTTCACTTGCTCCACTATGATCTCCTTCAGAGTATTTATACTTTCTTTCATTGTAATCATTGGATTCATCAAGATGAAAAGAACTAAATGCAGATTCAACTTTATTTACCGAAGATCCACTGTTATCAAAGTTACTTAATTCAAATGCATGTAGCTTACCAATAGTAGCATCTAATGAAACTGGCATATTAGGTATAGACCTCAATTCATTGATTGCAGAGACTCGGATTGCATAAGCTGGTAGAAGGGTTCTCAACAACTTACTTGTTATATCCTTTTCTTCAATAGTTCCACCTGCTCCTTTGATTTGATTGACAATCTCCTTTAGTCTTGTACTATACTGAGTTGTGTTCTCACCTTCATTCATCCTCATAGATTCAAGTTGTCCTCTTAGACTATCTACTTTTGCTCTTTGAACATGTTCATCTCCTCCATATACTGATATGAGCTTAGCCCACATTGCCTTTGCATCATTGCAGCCTTCTAGATCATTAAACTCTGAGTCAGTCAATGCAGATGCTATTGTTCTTGCTTTGCCTTTATCTCTTCCATAGTCAATGGATAGGTGCTCGGTGTAACAAAATCATTCTCCAGATAGTATACAACATATTCTCCAACTCCTGATAGATGCAGCTTCATCCTTTTCTGCCATGTAGAGAAACTTGACTTGTTCAGCTTCGGTGCATCCCTCTTATACATCTTTCGATCTTTAACTCAAGTGCCTTTAAACTTTTCTTTCGGAGTCCAAAGCTCTGATACCAATTGATAGTTCTGATACTTAATGTAAGTATAGATCCAATAGCCAACAAGATGAGAGGGGGGGGTGAATCATACAAACTTATTCTTCCATAAAAACATCAGATTCAACCTCGGTAACATATACTTTAGTAATATAACCCAAAACTGTTAAACATGCAAACTCAAAAGCATATAAACATCATAAACCTCATAACACCAGATTTAATGTGGAAACCCAAATAAGGAAAAACCACTGTGGGATTTCGGACCCACTAAGAAATATACTCTTATAGAGTATGCTCAGTTAAAAGCAAATCCTGTTAAAGATTACAAACACATTGCTAGATGTGACCTGGTTAAGGGATTTCCCTCAGATCTTTTAGGATCTTCACCTTGTTAGAAGTGACCTTGTTAAAGGATTTCAAACACTCAATCAAAATGTCACCTTGCTAGAGGGTTTTACAAATAAGATTGTTAAGTCCACTCGGTTAAGAGATTTTCTGTCACTTTCACAAAATAACAGTAATAAAAATCTATCTGCAACTTCACATCTAAAATGCTAAAATAGATTCTTATTTGTTCAATACAATCTAGACATAGAACTAATCTTGTCCATCTGTTGGGCTTCTATACTCTATTATTCAAACAGGTCTTCAAGCTTCTGTGCTATGTAATCACTATGTAGCATCCCTGTGCATACACTTGCCCGCATATATTGTTTATCAATAGTTTTCTATTTATAAACAATTAGCTAACCGCTTAATCTCCTTGATCACATTTCCCATGATCAATCATAGCCATCAGATCTTCAATCTTGTCTAGGTTCAATGCATCTTTCGATCTGAAAACATTTTACCCCGCCTAGGAACTTGCACATATTTCTTGGAACTTCTGCCAGGGTATTGCAGTTCAATCTGCGTTGTAGATCTTCATGCTGACTTTCCTTTGCCATAGATTCATTAACAAACTTCATGCACGACATACCAATCATTTAATCAGTTCCAGCTCATCAGCTTCCTTCATTAAATAAAGCATGTAAACATTTAATTCATTCTATTATAGCTCGGTTACAACTCAATTACAACTCGGTAAATACTAAACTTCACTCGGTAGACATTCCGCCTTCATTAACCGATAGCGATAACCTTAGGGTTTACCGACTAGGTTCTTTGCTTGATAACATAGTATAGTATTAACATTGCAATTTACAACATATGTATGATGTCAAAACAATCTAAACATCATGATCCCATCATTGTCTGACTCGCTAATAGTTGCCCATTAAATACCTTATTCATTCCCTTATTCATCATATTCTTTCTGTGTCTTTTACGGACATCTTTATACTCTTTAAATCATACTTCTCAAGATATGGCAACATCATACTGAGTTAGAAAATCAATTTCTTGACATCAATGACAAAATAATAATATCAAGACAGTAAACATCCTTAATCAATTATATCCATAATCATCAACAACCTTCTCAATATCCTTATTGAAATGCCAACAATCTTTCATTGTCTGTTATAATGCTATATTGCCAATAGCTTGCATGTAACTGGTTGTCTACCAGATGTTCTATGATGATAACCGATTAGTTGTCAAAGGTTCTAAGACAATAATATGATATGTTTTTGTAATCTTTCTATGTTTTATTGTTGCTTTCTTTGTGTTACCTTTGTTGCATAAGCGGTCAGTTCTCTTTTGAGGGTTTACCGGTTATGGCTGCATCAATTGGTATCAAAGTTGGTTATGAACCGGTTGGTGGAAGAGTTGTTTGCGAACCTTAAGAAATTCCTTTGGGTGGACATATCGCCGATTGGAGGCAAGTTGCACATGTGTTCAATAGATCGCCGAGTGAGAGGCAATTGAAACTGGTGATCAGATCGTCGAGTTGAGGCAATTCATCGGGGCTGAAGAGGAGATGTCGCCTAGAAGATGAACCCCTGGAGGGTAGAGCAGATGATGGAGGATTTCAAGAATGAGACGAGGAACGAAATCTATAATGCATTGGCTGGTTTGTGGAGGAACCTGGAATCTGAGGATGAGTATGAAAATGCGTGAAAATCTTGAGGCGGAAGAGTTTGAAGGAACAGAAGATAGAAGAGAGGAAATTTTTCTGAGAGTAGTGGCACAAGCAAGTAAAGTTCATAAAGTGGAAGTTTCAAAATTTTCTGGAATGTTGAACCTGGAGGATCTGATTGATTGGACCGGACAATTGGAGGATTACTTTGAGTTTGAGGATGTCAAGGACCCACAGAGAGTCTAGTTGGCATAGACTAAGTTGAAAGGGCATCTTGAATTATGGTGGAAAGAATTGCAAAGAGACTGAGTGGAGGATGGAGAAACGAAGATCACCTAGTGGAGACAGATGGTAGCAATATTGAAGGCCAAGTTCATACTGTGAGACTATGAGTTGGAATTATTCAAGAAGTTGTAGAACATGAAACAAAGAAATGTGACTGTGAAAGAGTACACTGAGGAATTCTACAAGGTGATGATTAGATCTAGACATAGAGAGATGGATAGAGAAAAGGTGGTGAGGTACATAAATGGACTTGCATTTAATATTCAGGATGAGATGAGTATGTTGAGGGTTTCCACGGTTGAAGAAGCTTATCAGTGTGCTTTGAAGGATGAGGAGAAGGTGAGAAGAAGACAACCGAATAACCCTAGAGGGAAGGAGAGATTCAAGGGGCAGATGAGTACAGCGAATCAAAATGTTGAAGAAGAATCAAAACCTAAGTGGACTAAAGAACCAGAACAGAAAACACAGAGAAAAGGCAGTGGTAGTACCAGCAAATAATTTCTTGACAAATGTTTCAAGTGTGGATAAATTGGACATAGATTTTATGAATGTAAGTAGGGAATGGCAAGAAGTTGTGTGGCAAATGAGGAACCAAAAGGAGAAGTTACTGGAACTAAATGTGCACCGAAGCAAGGAGAATCCCTTATGTTCAGAAGAGTCATGATGGAGCAGAGCAACAAAGATACTGGACCTACTCAGAGAAAGAGTCTTTTCCAGACTGTGTGCAAATCAGGTGGTAAGTGTTGCAAGGTTATTATGGATAGTGGAAGTACTGATAATTTGGTATCTGAGGAGATGGTAGTGAAGCTTGGATTGAAAAGGCTTGAGCACCCTTGTCCTTACAAGGTAAGTTGGTTACAAGACGATCAAAATTTAGAATTAAAGGAGCAGTGTTTGGTGAATTTTAATATTGGACCTTTTAGGGATGAGGTCTTGTGTGATGTTGTATCTATGAGTGCTTGTCGTGTCTTGTTGGGAAGACCTTAGCAATTTGATAGAGGAGTTATTTATGATTGCAGAAGAAACCTAATCACTATTGAGAAAGATAGGTAGAAGTTCACATTGAATTATTTGACGGAGAAAGAGAAGGAGGTGAAGAACCTGAGTCTCAAGAGAAGTGAAAATACTGAGAAACCAGTTGCAGAGGTTATACCGGAAGGTGGCTTAAGTTTGCAGAAGGATTTGATAGATAAGCCTGATAGACAGATAGAATCGGATGACAAAAAGTTTATGGTGACACACCGGATGAAGTCTTGTGGCGGAAACAAATCAAAGTTGCAGAAGAAAGAAAGCAGTAAGTAGAGACAATGTACAGATCTGAAGCAAAAGAAGAGAAACAAAGAGATTCAGGAGTTAGAGAATCCGGTTGAGGTTTCGGAGGAGCTAAAGAGGAGGTTTGTAGATAAGGAAGATGTTTGGATCAGAAATGAGCATGGGGTCTTTATCTCGATTCCTTTTTTATGTTCATGAGTTACCTCTCATGGAACATATCTTTATACATAGGGTTTCTAATGCAGGAGCATCCCCAGTCTATGAGCAATCTTGCATCAACCAAAAATATTTCCTTTCAGTTTAGTGTGCAGTTTTTTGTGTTCCTATCGGTAGGTGTCGGTTGTTGCTTGATTTTCATTGCAGATCCTATTTTTGGTTTCCAGGCTGGTTCATGTGCTTAATTCCATATTTTTAGTCCATTTGGATTCTTTTCTGGTTAGTTATTGCTCCCAATTTGACTGTTTCTAGGTTTCAGGACAATTCTTGAGCTTATCGGTTGGTTTTCCTTCATTTTCAAAGCGATTTCTTGGTGTATGGCTCTATTTGGGGTCTTGTCTAATGTTCTTTGGTGTGTTTGTAACCTTCCTATTGGTCTGCACTTCTTGGTTGTTATTTTCAGGAGGAATTTCTTTCATTCTTAGGGCCAACCTAATTACACGTTTCATTTTCCTGCATTGGTAAATGTAATCTTTTGTGGCTGACCTAGATATGTTCCAGATGGTATATATAGGGTATTATGTAATCATTTGTAGGATAGACAATAGTGATCAAAATAAGGATTCAGACTCATGATTAGAGAGTTGATTGACTCTAAGAGTTCCAGATGGATTGTATCTTGCTTGTAGCCTACATGTAACTGATTGACTGCAGGATGTTCTATGATGACTGTATGATGATAATCGGTTGGTTGTCAGAGGTTCAAAGACAATAATATGATCTGTTTCTATAATCTTTCTATTTTTTTATTGTTTCTTTCATTGTGTTACTCTTGTTGCATAAGTCGGTCAGTTCTCCTTTGAGGGTTTACCGATTATGGCTGCATCAATTTCTAACTCTATTGCCCTTCTATCTTAAAGATATTGAAATTAATATTTGTGCCCTCATATTCTTTTAACATTGAGTGCAAGAAGCTATGAAGAATGAAGATTTCAAGATGAATGCAAAATAATCAAAGATGCAAGATTGATCAAGAAAGCAAAATTCAAGAATGCGTGAAAGATATCAAAAGATGTAAACAATGGATGCCAAAAGATGAGAGAAGCAAAGTTTTTATAGTTGTCCTCAGTGTGGATCCAGATTGTAGGATAAATGTGGAATAAAAGATTGGATTAGAGATGTTGGTCCCACATGCATTAGGTGAGTTTAATAGATGCATATGAAAAATGATAAATAGGGGATGGATTGGCTAATGTAAGAAAGATTAGGAATGCTATGCATAGAATATATATTAATTTAATGGATTAAATGAGATAATGAATATACTATTAGAATAATGGATATTAATACAAAAAAGGGATAATGTTATGTAATAATGGATTCACCTAATTAATGGAAAAATTGAGGTTGATTGAAAAGGATAATTTTTACATGTTTACAGTGATCACTCCTTTAGATGGTCACTCTTCATCATCATAAGACTTGATATTGATCTTTTCAGAACCATCAATACTATGTTTGGAGTATCCTAAGGCCTTAACTAGATTTAGCGTACAGATGTTGAGGCCAACTCCACCATCTATCAATACTCTCTTGAGTTTATGCTTATGGACAAATACTTTGAGGTGTAGGGGATCGTTATGAGAAGGCTCATGTGCAGGGATGTCTTGTTGCGCAAAGGTGACATGGGGGGTGGCAGTTAAGTTTCCCACCATGGTTTGAAAGGCATTCTCATCAATATCGTGAGGTTTCGCGGATTCACGTAGAGCTTTGTCCAAGATTTATTTATGACTAAGGGATATACATAGGAGCTAAAAAATGGCTATTTGAGCAGGGGTTTGCTTTAGCTAATCAACTAGGTTTTATGTTCCTATTAGAGGAGAGTTTGATGATGCTCTGTGCAGTGTGATCTTGGAGCGACAGGTAGCTACTACACTATTGGGGTTTTGGGCCTTTACTGTAATGGTATCAACAGTTTCATCAGCTTAGCTAATATGGTTAATGGTATAATCATACCTGAGGTGCATGTGTAATTAGCTTATTGTCTTGTGAGCTTGAACTAGAGGCGTTTACCTTATCATTATTACAAAAGGGATTATTAAAAATTGTATGATCAATGTTTGATGTTTCTTTAAGATTTTCAATATTAATATTTCCCTGATCAATGAGGTTCTGAATAAGATTCTTATGTTTATAAAAATTTAATGTTTTATGACCCTTAACTCGGTGATATTCATAGAAGTCATTATCATTCCACCAAGCTGGTTTGAATGGGTCAAGCTTGCATGATTTTATTTCAGGTAATATTATTACATTTAATTGAATTAATTTCTTAAGCGCAAATTCAATGGGTTCTCCTATAGGGGTATAATTTTGCTTTGGATTGTTATTCCTTGGTGAACGTTGATTATTAGATTGAGTCACATTTGTTGAGATAGTGTTATTATTAGATTGGCTCTTATTAGGTGTGGATGCATTACTGGGGCCTCGAAGGGAGACGACAAGCTGATCCCTATTGATAACTCTAGCATCCACCACCCCACCATCAATAACATTCTTATTTTTGGACCAAAATTTGGGTTTTTCATTAGATGTGTTGTTTGTCGAATCGTTCTCCTTAGAGTTCTTCAAAATGTCTTGTGCAATAAGTCCTTTTTTCGTATTTAAGTCCCTTTTTCACCACTTGATGGAATGAATCGAGGCACCGCATTTGAAGAGGATATTTCATTTGTGGGACTAGATTTTTAGTAAACATGTCTACTTGCTCTTTTTCCAGGTATGTGACAAGGACTTCTCCAAGAAAGTGATCACCAACATTGTAGGAAGCAAAAGATTCTCTTTCCTTTTGTTTAGTTGTGCACAAGTCCATTAAGGTAACCAGATTATCATTGTTATTGAAAGTGTGCGATGAATTATTCTGATGGTTCTCCCCATGATCGTATCACTGGTGGGAGGTGAGAGAACCACTCTAGAGATTGACCTCCTAAGCTCTAAGGAAAGAGGCGCATAAGGTATGCATCTTCATCTGTAACCTCTATACATGTGGTGAAAAATTATTGGCTGTGATCTCTCGAGTCACCCTTCCCTTTATACTTCTGGAATTTGGGAGTTTCAAAGTTGGGAGAAAGGGTGGCATACACATTGTTCGGGTGAAAGGATAAAGACAAAGGTCTTCCATGGTATAACTCTTCTTTGTGTTCCCTGTTTGAAGGTTAGACTTCCGTCGTTGAAAATTATGAATTTTTTGTGCAAGGATATTTTGTGCTAGCAATAGAAGGCATCTATTTGGATCACAATTCAAAAGGTCGTTAAGAAGTGTGAGGACATGAGGATCTTGTTGTGCGGCCTCAAGTTCCTTAAGAGTTAAACTTTTTTGGAAGGTTTCTACCGAGAACAGGTTATTGGAATCTGATGGCAGGGTTGTGCCCCTTCAGGCATGCCTCTGCAAATAGGTTGAAAATTTCATAGTGCTTGTGGGATTGAAATCGGGGTCTTTTTTTGGATCTATTTGAATCTTACCCTCTTATGATTTGAGTAACGAGTATTAAGGACTTCTAAGACACACTAAGGATGCAAAAGTGAGATTCTTGTGACAAAGCAAAAAGATACCTATTATGTTTTTAGATTTTTTGATGACTATGCAGAGTGATGATCCTAAAGGAATTTCCAAGGATTATTGATGATCATGCAAGCTAAGGACGCTAGTTCCTAAGAAACCCAAGGACAAAAAGACTTAGATGCTCAGCCTAGGATAACAAAGATTACCTTGACTTGAAAATGGATGTTGATTAAATTTTTTGAGAAAAGGTTCTTACCCTATGCTAGACTTATGAGCAAGGGAATTGAATTGTGAGAACTTGATAATTGATGGAGGTCTTGGTTTCTCAATAATTTTTTTGGCTTAATTTTAAGACTACGTTGTTTGGGTTGCTTTGGATGCAACTGAGTTGATGATGTCAATGAATTATAAGGAAAAAATTTTTGCAAAGGCCAAAGGATTTCTTATGGAAAAAAGTAACCTATATGTAGCTAAAGACGCCAGAAGACTCTATTAATCACAATGGTTCAAAGTAATTTGGATCTCAATCATCAAGTTCAGATTGACCCGAGGAAGCACTAGTTTATCAGTCAAATACAAAATTGTATATGGTCGAATGCGAAATAGATTTTGGATAAATACGAGACTGATTTTGGATGTCTATGAGATTGATTTTGGATGATTCCAAACTAAATATTGGACAAATGCAACATCGATTAAGGACAAATGTGAAAATTGTTTTATACAAATGCAAAAACGATTGGACTCGAATACAAAAATTTGTGTTTTTTTAGGGAGTCTAAAAATTCTTAGTTTGCTTCAAGGGAATTTGGACAGGTTGTGTTGATCAAATAGTTAGAAAACAACATAGATATTATGGCTAGTGAACTCCCTAATTATGACTACCATTACTATGTATGTTCAAGGGCCAAATTCAACCCCAAATCTCCATTGGTCTTTACACATTCGAAAACATATAAGACAATGCCTATTCCTATGGACAAGGCTTCATTGCGATAATCTCAGTCCACAATTTGGAATCTTCATAGATGCAAGTGTAGGGACACCTAAAGTGTTGTATTCACTCTTGTCTCTGTGAGAGAGGATAGGTAGGGGCCTCCAAGACTAGAAGGATGACCCAATCACCCTCTCCCCAAAAAGCTACACATAGCTTATGCTAAGCCGAGGAATTTTGTCTCATCTCAAGGGAGCCATATGGTGAGTATCTTGGGGGAAAACCATCTATGCCCTTGCACTGAAACTATTGCAATGTTCGGTCAAAATAAAGGTTAGGCCACTACATAGGTTTCTAGTCGCAATTTGGAGGACAAACACCTTGCGAGCATCCAATGAGTCACTTAAGAATTTAATCAACCCTACTCATATCATAAAATACCTCACATAAATATGGGTACATGGTCTCCTTTTGGACTGACACTGTACGACTGAAGCTAATATTGGTTAGATCTTGACTTTAGTCTCAAGCCATTTATATAGCATCCCGAAGGAAAGATCCACTTAGGGTTGTTCCCTAGAGTCATCACTTCTCTAGGTAGACCCTTCTAAAAAAATACAAGAAAGGGTTCTGCAATATATTATGCAAGCGCACCAAACACTTTCAAACAAGTTTGTTCTTTTTATTGCACCAATTTGAAATGTTTTCTACTTTAAAAAATCATAGATAGAATTTTAAACTACCTCTGCAAAAACACATGATTATTAGTTTTCCATATTTTTTCGATCTTCAACTTACGAGTGCCATAGTCTAAAGATTAAATATTAGTAGCCAAAGAAAACCACTAATAATAGAAAACAAAACCGCAATTGGAAAGTCCTATTAGTCAAATGCAAAATTCGAGACTTACAAATGCAAAATTTTAAGCTAATAGAAGCGAAAACAATTATGAAAAATATGAAAACATTACACACATGCGAAAATCATTGTTAACAAATGCAAAAATCTCGAATCACACCTGGAAACAGACAATTGTGTATTTCCAGAAAACAAAATCAGAACATTAAATTTGGTCCAGGATACATATTATACTTCATTCTGTACGCTATCAAATGCTTCTGATATTTGGTAAGTTCTATATATTCATCTAATTCAATGAGTTTTTCTACACGTAATATCCATTTGTGTTTTCTTCTTAATCGTCTTTCCTCCACTCTCAAACGCTACTCTATAATTTTTTATTTAACTATGCGAGACATCCTATTGATAGTAGAAAAGATTTTCTCCAAAAACAGGTTACAATTGTATTTAAACAAAATGCCAGAAAGCAAAAATGAAATAGTAAATCGTTTATACCTGTAGACACCTAAAATTGTCTTGTCTAATTAAATAAATATTTTTATTTATTTAATTATTTTATCCTAAGTCTTCTATTTATTAAATAAATCTTTTATTTATTGAATTAATTCATTAATCCTCTTCTAAGCCTTTCCTCATTTAAATAAATACTTTTATTTATTTAAATTGTCTTTTTCCTAAATTAAATAAATAATTTATTTATTTAATTGATCCCACTTTCTCTATTAATTAAATAAATATTTATTTAATTAATTAATTCATTAGCCTTTTCTACCCGTGACACATGTCATTCATCTCTTAATTCTTCTCTTACCTAACCCCTTTATCATTTAGTTATTTCCTCTACGTACCCTTTAATCCTAGCCAACCATTTATCTTTACACCTCTTAATCTTATCCTTCATTTTCTTATATGTTTTCTCTATATAAGAGGATGCCCTCTTCCTTTTCAACCCTAATAATTGCATCAATTAAGCCTTCTTGCAATCAAGCTATCAACCACGATTCATTCTTTGTTGAGCTCTTGTGCACACATAAAATCTAAGAGCAACTACATCAAACAAGATCAAAGGAGATAGGAGTCAATGAAGATTAAAAGCCTACTTGACATGTGAATGGTAATATTGTTTTATTTTGTTGATTTACATGATCTTAGGTATCTCTATCGATATTGGTGAATGTTTCATTGTAGGACCTAGATTGTTTGTGGTTGGACCTTTATGGTTTTACAATAGTTTATCATCATCCATTTTCACCATATACATTTTGGCACGCTCGATGGGACTCTTGTCCTTTTATTTTGATATCTTGTTTGCAAATTTTGTGTTTTTAAAAGTTGCAGGTTTGACATTGCGATGATTATGCGTTTTTTCGTGTCTATGATTTCATCTGCCATTTGCGACAAATATTTCTACATTTCTGATTTTGTTGTTGTTTTGCAGATCCGCTATCTTGAAGTTGCGTCTGTGTTAGATCTAACTGTGTTTTTTACTTATTTCAGCGTTTGCGTTCTGTTTGGCCACATTTCTGTTGTGTAGGGTTGATTTTATGTTTTGCAGGATTGGTTTTTTTGAAATTGTATCTGTATCAGTTAAAATAGCATTTCTGCCTATAAATTGTGTCTGTGTAGGTTGTTTTTGTGATTGGGTTTTATGTTGATTTAGTAGGCTTCAGATCTAGGAATCGCGTTTCTATTAGGTAATTATGCATTTGTGTTCTATAACCGCGTCTGCGTATGGTATAGCTGCGTCTTTGTTTTTTAGATTTTCCTTTTGCTTTTATTTAGGGTTTTTCATATATGGATTTTTGAGCTAACCTCTCTTGATCACACTAACGAAGTGGTGCAGCTATTTGAAAAGGAGAAAATTCTCTTGTCGAAGGCCCCTATTTCACAAAGTCTTTTGGGATTTCTAAAAATTTACCTAACTTGCGTGCTTGCAAGAGGGGTATCATTTCAAAACTACTAATAAGTTTAGTGCAAGACCTTTGGAAAAGATTTGATTTTGAAATTGTTTTCTTTGTCTTCTTTAGTTTAGCAAACACTTCAATTCGTGCTCTAAAATTAACAAGTGTCTTTTGTGTCTTGAGAAATAAGATCTTTTTATTTTACCTTTTAGAGGGCCTGCTTCCCGAGTAGCCCATAAGACCAAGTGAGAGGGAAAGACCCAAGTGATAACAAGCTAAAGCAAAGCTCTTCCAAGCCACTATAAATAAAAGTGTTTGTGATGAAAGTTGCAAGCAATGGGTGTTACATGTTGTTATAACGATATTATGACTCCCCATAAACCCTATAGAACGCAACCTCTATAGGCTGGGAGGCCTTCCATTTAACAAAGCGTAACACGCTGCTGGTTATAGCCACCTAAACGGATGCCCTTACAAGACACCTTTTTGTGTTAGATTCCAAAAACCTTCTAGTTGTTGGTATAGGAGGTTAGACCTCTGGTGTCGTCTCATATTCTTACGCTTCTTAGTAGAGCTACAAAGTTCGCCATGGGGAGTTTTCATGGGGACTATTGCTTTGCTACCCCGGAGAAGTGAGTGTCATGGAGGGGAGCTAGTGGGGTCAAGCATCTAAGTATCCTTTTTGTATAAGCATAGTTAGGAAGTGTGATCCAACAACTATTGTTTTGACCAGCCTTAGGATTTGTGCTTGTCTTCATTCATCAAAGCATCAATTAAACATTTTAAACAAACATTGTCTATGTCATGTCTTTCAAGTGTATGCAAAACAAAAAAGGAGATTTTACAATCACACTTGAAATTGAAACACTTTATCATTTTTGGAAAAAAAAACACTTTCACACATAGGGTCTTCATTGTTTTGTTGTGTTTTCTTGCCACTAAAATTCAAAATATTGAGATTTGGTCACATTCAATAACTTTATAATTGCACAGAATTGCAAAACATTTATAGAACTGCATCTATGTCAATTTGAACTGTGTTTGTGTTGGGAAATCGCGTTTGTGCAGAGCAGAATCACGTCTAGGTATCAAAGAAGTATACTGTCACATTTGCCAGTGAAAACTTTAAAACCATGTTTGTGTCAGTTTAAACCACGTCTGTGTTGAGAAATCACGTTTGTGCAGAGTAGAATTGCGTCTCTGACTTTCAAGCTAAAATTATCATTATCACTAGAAAAACGCGTTTGTGTTTACTGTAACTGCGCCTGGGATCAGAAATAACATCTGGGTTTGTTAAAATTGCGTTTGTGTTCACAGCTAAGAAATTACAGAAAATTGTCAAAAGAGAAAAAGGACTTAAGTTTTCAGATTCAAAGAGCTTCTAAGGCTGCTTCCTATAGCGCTTCATTCTTCAATCAACCTACCTTGGTCACACATAGTAAATCATTTTCTTTCACTTGCATTGCCCTCATACATATTTTCCAAATTTAATTCAAAAGGTTACTTTGCTTGTCCTCATCAAACTTTGCAAACATACTACAACACAACACTAGGTGATTCCCGTATCAAGACCTATCATTTAGGGTTTCATTTGGTCTTCTTGAGTCAAGGTTAACTTACCTCATTAAGAGATCCATCATCTCTTTGTAAGCCACACCTTACTCTCAAAACATACATACATTGGTATTACACTCTTGGACATTGCAAGTTTATTAGAGATTCATCTACACTTCATAGACCTCTTGGTCTTCCATTGTCTTTGCATTTTCATACTACCTTTCATTTTGGTCAAGACTTTAGTCTATGGTTGAAACCCATTCACGAAGGTCTAGAAGGGAAGCCGAAGAAGATTTAAGGTCTTAAAACATGAGTACTTATGAGTTTTATGGAGACGAATTTTATAATCCATTTGATAATCGCAGTATTATACCAGACAATGACAACAACAATGGAAATGATGATGACAATGACAATGTATCTGTGGATTCTGTAGAAGTTGAGGAAACTATCATGGATCCCTATTTTAACAAATTGGTTCAAGAAATCATGAAAAGGGTTAGACAATACTTCTTTCAAGTTATGGCACAAAGTGGAACAAGACTACCCCGTGATTTTGATATGTCACAGATTTTGGAGGATGATACAAATCAAATAAATCTAGTCAATACAAGGCTTAAGAGACCCAATAATGGTGGTAATAGGAGAGAGCGTATCGTTCTTGAGTAACCTTCCTCCCTATTTCAAAAACTTGAAATTCCAAACACATACACTCATTCTCATGTCAATTGTGATAGAACCTCTCATGAACAACCCCACAGTCTTCCTTTCCCATGAAGAAGAACTACCACTACACATGACCATGATAATACCCAAGATCATACCAATGCATATAATTACACTCAAACAAATATTCAAAATTATGACATGAGGAGACCCCATATCAGATTTGGGGGTAATACTCAAGATCAATCTTATGATACCTCCTATCCTCATGGTCATGACATGTATCATCCTATACCTAGTGTTCCTCACTATAATACCATACCAAGTAGTCCATATGAAAGATATAACTATGTTCCTCCTCCATATGAACACATCTATGATCAATACCATCCATACACACATTATATCCCTCCTCCTCCACCCGGTGGCTCAGGAATGGGACTAGCTCAAAGATAAAATACACCACCCAAGAATGACTTGCAACAACAAATCAAGGATTCACTAGTACATTCAGAGCTAATTTCCGACGGTTGATTATCGGAATTGCGACTAATTTTCGTCGGAGTGTCGACAAAAGTAGTCATCGAAAAGTCATTGTCGAACTTGTCGACGATGCCTCTGACCGTTGGAAATACAACAATCCCATGGACTCTACCGACGCTGGGCATGATCACTCTTCCGGTCAAAAAAGTCATCGGACATGCAGCATCCCCATCGGATGCTTCTGTAGAATTCGTCAGAAAGTTGATGGAAGTTTGGAACTTTGCACCGACGGTGATGTTGTTTGTCTGACGCTTGTGTCGTCGGTCCATTAATATGCATCGACGATCGTTTGACTACGAAGTGTCGTCGCATGTACAACATCCTCGTCAGATATTTGTGTAGCTTGAGTTGGAAGTGCAACAACTCCAAAACCTTTGCACCGACAAGAACGTTGTATGTCTGATGATTTCATTGTCGGTGGAAAGCTTGGTATCCATCGTAATTCCGATGATAATAATATTTTTATCAAAAAAAATATTATTATCTAGTCATTGATATGTACATCGAATGATATTCTATCCCCACCACCTACCAATAGGGGGCATAGGTTTGAGGCTAATATGAGGCACATTGGTTTCAAGCTAATATGATCAGGCGCACCATGGTTGAGATGGTCCAACTCCTAAGAGGACTGTATGAACCACTGAGTACTGGTATACCTATTAAAAATGGTGCTGATAGGGAATTAGCTAACCCAAATATAAGAGCCTTTAAAGCCAATCAGGGAGATGAAATGACTTTATCTACCTTATCTAAGTTAGTTGTTCTTGGGAGCTACCAAAACTTATCTACTATATATATACATGAAATTAATTTATCTACTATATATGCACATATTTCTTATAAGTATTTCCCAAATTGATAGTCTCATATAAAGTGTCATCCTATATCAATACATGACATATACCTATTGAATGACATGTATATATCTCATACTAAGTAGTCACTCATTATTATAGATTCAACATATATTCAAAGACGATAATCATGCATTCCGGACTACATGAATATCCTCTTTAATAAAATAAATCACATGTACAAGGTTATTGGGTTGATCGAGTCCAATAGCAAAGTACAATAAGTAAATATAGTGTATGTATATCTCATACTAAGTAGTCACTCGTTATTATATATTCAACATATATTCAAAGATGATAATCATGCATTTCGGACTACATGAATATCCTCTTTAATAAAATAAATCACATGTACAAGGTTATTGGGTTGATCGAGTCCAATAGTAAAGTACAATAGGTAAAGATAGTACTCAAAATAATGTTACTAGCATCTTAAAAGAAAACATAAATGCATTATGACTACCCACAAAACACTTGATATAAAATAGTTCCAACCTTTCTTTTCTTTAAGTCCACCTGACCACGTGGAACCCTTGGGTCCACCCCATCGTGCTTGTGGAGATAGTTCCAAATAGTCAATCAAAGTATACAAGGGGGATGATAGGCTCACACATGCCATACACGATGCATACATGACACAAGTAATGGAACAATACAGTGCAACATCAATAGAGAAGGATGATACCAAGTCATGAATCCACACAGGGTCACTACTTTAAAACTACATAAGGCATTATATTCTAGAGTGCAGTGGAGGAAGTGTCACCGTATGTCTCTTCACACAAGTCCCAATGCTCCATGTGTGGTCTTTCCTTTCATTGTATGTGCTCACGGGGATGCACCATATGGAACCAAGCATTCTCTCATACGGACAAGAATGATAATCACACGATCCCTATACTACATGAGCGGGTATGTCTCTTTGCACAAGTCCCAACGCTCCATGTGCAGGCATGCCTTTCATTGTATGTGCTACATGGGGACGGTTCATATGGAACCAAGCATTCTCTCATGTGAACGAGAACAATGATCACATAATCCTTGTGTGAGTGGGAATGCCTCTTTGCACAAGTCCCAACACTCCATGTGTGAGCATGCCTTACCAAAACACCCTTGGTGTTGTGATAGCCCTCAAGGCGTGCTCAAGGAACCAATTTTCTTGTTATTTGTTTTAACCCAAGTCTATTGTTATGTTATCACTTGATTACAAAACTCCCCAAACATGAATGCCAAGCATACCAGGTACATTGATGGATGAGGGACAGGAGTGGGAGCCACTCCCTAGTCTCACTCTAGGACTGAGCTCATGCCATATCTAAATGAAAGACATATCAAATACATTGTCGGTGGAAAGCTGCAAAATGCCATTTTCATACATAAGCAAGACATACTCAGTTGGGCACAATCACCAAGAGAACGGTAAAAAGTGTGTTTGAGATCATTGTCCTAATTGTGGTGTGGTCACCAAGAGATCACTGTAAATTTTTCAACCTTTCCTTCATTTAAACCAAGTAAACCTTTATTTATATGTATATGTATATGTATATGTATATGTATATGTATATGTATATGTATATGTATATGTATATGTATATGTATATGTATATGTATATGTATATGTATATGCATATGTATATAGTTTTATGTATTCATTAAAAAATTTCATTTAGTTTTGAGCATTTTGTGGATGGTATAATCAAGAAACATATCATCACCCTCACCAATTACGCTCAACTGATTTAAGTACAACCATTTGATTGTTAATAATTTTTAAATTAAGGTAGTACTTTTCAAAATAGAATTGTTGAATTATTGATCTTTTATATATATAATAGTATAAGCCTTTTATGGATGGTATAATTAAGAAACACGCCATCACCTACACCAATTATGCTCGATTGATTGAACTACAACCCTTTGGTGGTTAATAACATTTAAAGGAATGAATTACTTCTCAAAATAAAATTGTTGGATTATTGAATTAGTATATATAATAGTAAGCTTTCTATATTCATAAAAGATTTTCATTTAATTTTGAGTCTTTTGTGGATGGCATAATCAAGAAACATACCATCACCCTCACCAATTGTGCTCAACCAATTGAGCTACAACCCTTTGCTTGTAAGTATTTTTCAAAATAAAGAAGTACTTGTCAAAATAGAATTGTTTAACTAAATGAATTAGTATACATGGCAATACGTTTTGTATATTTATAATAAAATTTCTTTTTGTTTTAAGATTTGTATATTCGAACAAGATTCATACATAAGAAAGACATACTCAACTGGGCACAATCACCAAGAGAAAGGTAAAAAATGTGTTTGAGATCATTGTCCTGATTGTGGTGTGGTCACCAAGAGATCACCGTAAATTTGTCAATGCAACTTTTGTTGCAAAGTTGTAAAAAGTGTGTTAGTTTTGTTTCAATGTTAGTTAATACTCAAATATCAGTTATGGATGTTGGAGGGTTGATGAGACACATAAATATCCTTGTTTCATCGACCATAGGATCGGTTGTTGGAGGTGTCGAAGGAAAATTCAATAAAATTTTGAGATTTTCTACAATTTTCACCATTTTTTCAGAACGTTACAGTCTATTTTCCATCATTTTTTGTTGTTAAATTCTTTTTGTTGGTATTATAAACCTATTGGGAATGAGAGAATAATGAATCCATGAAATTTTTTCTTTGGTTTGATTGAATTTCATTTTGATTTGAGCAAGTTATCATAGTTTTTCTAAAAACTGTCATAAACCCTTGTTAGGGTATCCAGTCATAAAAATAAATGTATAAATCATATCCCCACTAGTGAAAAGTCACCCCAATGGGTGGGAAAATATATATTGGTATTATCTTTCATGTTTTCATGCTTTTTAGTTCTCCAAGATTCATTGGCTCGTGCAAATGGTGACTATTGGTATGATATTTGTCATGTATCAGACCTAGTGCAACATCGAGGGCAAATTTGAAGTTGTAAGTGCAAGATAGACCCCCTTGGTGTTTGGAGGAAGGTAGTGAGGGGTGCAGAGGGTTAGTGCAGACCCTTTACAAGCTATTTTGGCCCTTGGGCAGGGCAAATTATCAAGAACTTTATGATTGTCCCTAGATAGTGTGTGGTTGTCCTAGTGAACAAATGAAGACTGAGATTTGGGGAGTATGATGAAATGAATAATCTTATTATGTGGTGGACATCTGAGATAGGGTTGTAGTTATCCTTGTCAAGTAAGAGAAAATCAGAACTTTGGGATTACAAAGTTGATTTTGTGGCATTCTCTCATGTTCTCGAAACAATGTAATCAACATGTCCAAGGTGATATCCAAGGTCCAAGGGATTTCCAAACCTATGTGCGAGGGCTCAAACTTGTAGCAGTTTAGGATGGAGACTAGTAAGTATGTCCTAGTGAGTTGTTGTGTATGTTGAGATTGCCATTGTGACTTACCCCCTACCTTTGCATCCTGCTATCATGGTTATGCTAGTTTGAATAGCAACCCACATTTCAAGCATTCAAGAAAACATCAAGAAACAATTGAGAAATCTACGGTCTTTGCTATGGTATTAATTTTTATCATTTGATTTTATGCATAGGTCTTAGGATTTATTGGACGAGTGTGAATGTGAATTTGGATCTTGCATTGCACTTTTTCCACTTTATTTAGATTCACATCTTCATCCTTCACAAGTATAAAGACAAGTATGATTAATTGTACCTAGATTTGAAATATGTTTTCAATGGTAGAATTTTAACACTAATAACCATGAGCTTATCTATCTTTAACAACAAATTTGTCCCCCTTTTACATGCACTTAGGGACCCTCTTTGTTCCTTTATGGGTATGTCATATTTTATGACTGTCACGAGTCTAGGGTTTCAAGAAATGAAAGAAAACCCTTTCTAAACTTTGTAATACACTAATACCCAAAAATTCTACCCCAAGCATGTTCAATATCTTCGTAACCTTATCTTGCTCCCCATCTAGTCTTTAAGGTCTTGAATTGCATATATGTTAGAGCATCTTTAAAGTCTTGAACTTAATTGCATATTTGGCTAAATTTATACATGTGTTCTTATGAGTCTTAATCCCCATCTAGTTTTTACGCTACATATTTGGAGGAGCTAGTCCTTAAGGTCTTGAACTTAACTGCATCCTTCACCTCAACTTTAAAGTCACATTCAGTGTTTTCTGATACAATGCATGCTTTATAAATGTCTCACACGTGCTATCTCTAAAAGCTAAAACATGATTATTTGTTGATTTTATGATAAAACAACTATTTGGCTATATTGATGCGTGTTTTAATTAGACTTTCTCCCTATTTGTTGCACACTACATATCTAGAAATGTAGCACCACCATGAGTGCCAGTGGTTTTGTGATGTACATACTCCATTCCCAGTAGTATGGTTAATAAATTTTTCTACCTTCATTCTTGAGTAAGATTTGATGCATAAAATCATTCTTGTTGATGCTTTTTGATGTGGGTATGCAAGTTGATGGGAGACAGCCAATAATAACAGGTATTAAAGTTGAATTAAATCCTGCCCTACTGACATAAAAAAGTTTAAAGTTGTGAGAGGGGAATTTAAACTAGTAGTAATGGCTCTATAGTCACATGATATGCAAAATATTTCTGCTCTCTCATCCTTGCATGTTGATATCTATTTCTAGCAAACCCCTTGGCACAAGGCCTAATTTGATACATGAGTTTTATACTCCAAAGCTACAGTCAAGTGGAAATTCCTTTTCAACCCCCATAAAACTTGTTTAAAAGCATCTAAGAATGAAATGGCCTCTAACTCTTAATACACTATCTATATAATATATACTCACCCAAAATTTGAATATTACAAAAAAAACAAAGCAAATCTAATCTAGTTCCAAATGAACTTATACAATGAGGACCCCTCCAAAGCAATAGTAGCATACAAACACTAGTAAAAATATTTCTTAGAAATACAATAAAGAAAACAACAGATGCCCTCTCATACAATTCATATTCATTTCCTTAAGATTAAACAAACTTTCGTTCATATAAGGAAGCAATTGTGGTATCATAGTAAAGGCATACAATAAAGAATACATGTGTAGTATTTAAAAGTAACTTCAACATGCTTCCCCAAGCTTGAAATACAAATTCATAGAACTACACAACTATTACATAAGTTTTCACTTTCTGGATTTTCAACTTTCAAATATCTGAACGTAATAACTTATGCTTTTGAGGTTTTGCAGGAAACATGCAGGTTGTGATTTTCACATTGCCATACTAGACTACAATGAAATTGCACTACTTTGAAAGGTTACTTCTATGGATTTACTACTAAAACTAATCTGTGTACATTGTGATTACCAACACTTCATATTGTCCAAAGAAAAAGAACATATATATTGGTATTATCTTTCATGTTTTCATGCTTTGTAGGTCTCCAAGATTCATTGGTATGTGCAAGTGGTGACTGTTGGTATGATATTGGTCATGTATCAGACCTAGTGCAACATCGAGGGCAGATTTGAAGTTGTAAGTGCAAGATAGACCCCCTTGGTGTTTGGAGGAAGGCAGTGAGGGGTGCAGAGGGTTAGTGCAGACCCTTTACAAGCTATTGTGGCCCTTGAGTAGGGCAAATCATCAAGAACTTTATGATTGTCCCTAGATAGTGTGTGGTTGTCCTAGTGAACAAATGAAGATTGAGTTTTTGGGAGTATGATAAAATGAATAATCTTATTATGTGGTGGACATCTGAGATAGGGTTGTAGTGATCCTTGGAAAATTTTAAAGGGATTTGGAGGCCCTAATAAGTGGAAACAAATCATATCTTGCCGATTGTCCTAAGTGACTTGGCTGTCACAGTCATTGTTGTCAATCAATTGTCAATTCTCCCAACACTATTATACATCCTTCATGCACTGCCATACATTCTCAAAATAATGTTACACAACCTTCACTATAATTTTTCACTTGAGAAAGTCTCTCACCAATGAATTTAGGGATTCTTGGACTATTAAGGTTTAACAATTTTGTGATAGTTTTGAAAGCAATTCCTACAATCCTTTGTGTAGAAACAACAACGTTCTATATGTCCATGCATCAATGAGAGAGGTTTAGGATTTTCATTTAGCAACATGATTGATAGAGATGCCAAGAATGAAATTGCAAGGAAGATCTAATATTTATGAATAAAATTGCAAATCAATCTAAGTTACATGTTTGATATCTTACTTATATCATGGCAACATAAAATGTATATATGCACTCAACATACCTCTTTGCTTGTTTATTTGAGAATGTTGCTAGGAATTAATAGGTGAATGATACATTGATCAACACATGAATCACTTGTACTTTCCCGATACTTTCATCCCTTGGTCAAGGCCGCGTACCCCCTTACACTTGAATATTGTTTCCACCCTCATGATTACTTGAATTCCATTCTCAAATCACACTAATTGACAATAGTTAGTACAAAATAGTGACCATAGCCAAGGAAGCCCAAATTTACTCATAGTCAACATAATAAGAAATATCTAAATCATTTGGACCAGTATTCATAACATAACCTCTTTTTCACATCATGGAAGGCCAAAATTACAAGGATCGCGCTTCTTCGAAGGAGCCATTGTTCAGAGCCACCAAACTATCAACAAGAGTAGAAGTTATTAGGCTCATATAATTTTAGGACATATAAAGAGTTGAATCAAAAGTGAGATCATGAAGCATACAATAGAGAGGTATTCATGGAATAGACATCTAAAAACATCTCATTCATGAAGTAACAAAATGCCAAAGAAAATGACAAGTAATAAAAAAACTTACAAGGATGACGCATATTCGTAACTTTTGCAGTCTCACCTACATACAAGACAATATGGGAGTTCATTATACCCAACAAATTGTGGTGTTGTTGTTTGTGTTGGCTCTATTGGCTCTGTTGGACCTTGCAATTAAGATTCAATATACATTATTCAATAAGATTAACTGTGCAACATAATGAAATATTGAAAAGTGTGTTATCTTGTTGAGCTTCGCTTGGTTTCAAGAATAGTTTAATATTCTCTACTTAACAGGGCCAACCACATGAAGGTGGAAGCTCATTTGGCTCCTCCCCCCCCCAACATCACTCTAAATTCCCTATTAACATCTTATAACATTCATTCATTCTTTCTTTCTACCATTAATAAAATATAGCATTCATTCATTAATATCACATAACGTTCATTAACACATAACATTGATTAACATTAATTAACACGCAACATTCATCAATATTAATTAACACATATCATCCATAACCATTAATTAGCACATAATTACATTCACTAACACATAAAAATCAGTAATTATCAAACAAGTTAGATTACAATCATTTCTTTTTTTATTTTTTCTTTGAAGCTATGAAAAGACTAAGTGGAACATCGGTTTCTTCATCATTTCCCCCCTCTGCAGATGTTCCGCCAACTGCTCGTGATCTCGATGTATGCCTAGTCATATACTAAGGACGAGGACACTAAAGCGAAGGGGGGTCCTCTACAATAACAAAGAAATGGGTTAAATTCAAAAAAAAAATTAGTGTTACAAGTATTTCATTAATTTAGAGAACATAATTGTTGCGCTCTTTACCTGATGGGGCCACATCATTTTGTCTAGCCTCAACTTCAACATGTTGAACACCCTCTAGATCATCTAGAGTTGAAATACTAAAGGTTACATTAATGTTGAACACCAATTGAAATTATATTTATTTAAAGGAATAACAGTGGTCCTCTTTACCTGAGTGGGGAACATCACGTTCTTGATGTTGTGTACCCAGATCATGCTCCACTTGGTCACCACCGACTACATTCTCTAAAATATTAACAAAAAATGTTAGATTAATTACTAATCTAATTACAAATTAAGATGTTTAATTGTATTAATAGCTAAATAAATAAATTTGAATAGCAAATGAATACCTCCACTACTAGGATGCACATCCAGACCTTCATGTGCAGGCGGTGTTTCATGATTAGAAGGCTGCATTCCAATGTCATTCACATTGTTATCATTGCTTGCTTATTTAAAACAAATATAGTCAGTTTATGTTGGAACTCAACATCAATTATATTATTAGTAAAGTATTCAATTTGAAACAATTTCCATTTAGCATATTTACCTGTGTGACAGATGCACTCGAATGTTGTGTATGCCAACTCAATTCTCGTAGCCGATCAGCCACGACTGAATAGCCTTGCTGGTAGGCAATTCTCTTGTCATCTTTTGTGGGCGCTCTATTGAATTCAGAGCCCTGCATTTTTGCTTGGTACCGTGAATTTTGCTTGCATTGTTTGATAAAAAAAAATCATTTGCAATTTATTAATATTTTGATGCAATATTTCGTTTACATGAGATACTTGCAATTCGTGCAACAAGTTTCATATAACCACCGAGCCGAGTTTGTGTTGCTCGTTCTTTTCTTGTCTTGCCTTGGTTTCCTTTGACGTGTCACTCAGTCTATAAAAAGTTTGAAATATGTTTAGATTATATAAATATAAAGAGTAATTAATTAGTACATAACTAAATTCTTAATAGTATCTTGTACCTTCTTCTGGCGTCTGATGGTGTATTTCCTTTTTTCCTTTCAATTCTCTCCTTGGCATATGTAATTGAGCATCACAATTAGCATCACATATGTGTCATCATAAACATATAATCCATCACATATGTATCATAAATCACCATCCATCACATAGGTAATAAACAATCTACATTCTATAAATAAACACAAAGTTCAAAAAATATCACATGCATCATCATAAACATGCGATCCATCACATATGTATTTTAAATCAACATCCATCACATAGCTAATAAACAATCCAATTTCCATAAATAAACACAGTTTAAAAAATGTCACATAAATAGTCACTCTCCCTATCTCCATCTCCATATTAAAAGGTGCATCATGAATTAATTATGTAATGGCATTAGATTTCAAAACATAATGAATTAATTATGTAAATTTTTTTTTATCAAGAAGTCAATATTAAATAGATAATATACTAATCACATACCTCATACATTTCATTCATCATCATGAACATCAAGGTCGTCGTCATCATCATCATCATCATCATCATCATCATCATCATCATCATCATCATCATCATCATCATCATCATCATCATCATCATCATCATCATCATCATCATCATCATCATCATCATCATCATCACCATCAACGTCTTTGCCATCATCATCACCATCATCACCATCACCATCACCACCATCACCATCACCATCACCGTCACCATCACCATCACCATCACCATCACCATCACCATCACCATCACCATCACCATCACCATCACCATCACCATCACCATCACCATCACCCTCACCATCACCATCACCATCACCACCACCACCACCATCATCATCATCATCATCATCGTCATCATCATCATCATCATCATCATCATCATCATCATCTTCTTCTTCATCATCATTGAGAAACTGTCGATCGTGATCCTCATCCACTTCATCTTCTACTTCTTCGGTATCTTCTTGTTCCATCACATTATACTTTATCGACCTTCCTCTTAGATCATGTCTAACAACAAATGACCAACCCAGTTTATGTGGAACCTCTGAGTAAAATACTTGCTCACATTGGCTTGGAAGAACATAGGGCTCATCCCCAACTGGTTTAAATGACCTTGTATTTAGCATTGTAAAACCATTATCATGTTCAATAACAATTCTATCAGGATCATTTTTATTCAATCGTAGCTTGTACCATTTGACGACGAACAAAACTAATTTGAAGGAATTAAAGTCACACTCAAGTATATCATCCAAAATGCCACAGTATCGATTTTGAGACTGTTGAGGATGTATGTCATTTCTCGATGAAATATTTGTCACCTCAAAGACTGTAGTGATGCCAGAATCACAAGTTTTCTTCGTGTCATCCAACTTTTTTATGCGAAATTTATGACCATTGCAGCACATAGTGTTGTGGTGTTTGACCTGCGATATGTCAAACATGTAAAATCTATTGCATTGTGAGTTGATAAACATATGGGTGATTAATAAATTTATACGTACTTGTTTATCTCTTAAACCATATGCTAAATTAATTTCCCTTTGCGTAACATTGGAATCTCCATTACGATGTGCTTCTTTAACCAATGAAGCCATACCTTCCCATGTTAACGTGCGTCCAGAATGTTGACAACGTTCAATCCATACCTTCATCCAATCAAGATTATTTGAAATATACAAATGTAGTGCATCCCACTCTCGACCAACTGTACAAAAAATAAATAGACGTCTTACAACCGATTTATTTTGAAGATTAAGAATTAATTAACTACAATAACATCTTATAATTACCTCTCACTTTCCTTAGTCTACCTTTCCCCGTCAAGTACTCCCCTTTGAATTTGTTAATGGGGTTGGGATCCCAAATGTGATCCACATGGATCTTTGCTGCAAACTTAGGAAGATATTCAGAAATGTACACCATAGTCTGGTATACCATATATTCCTCCACCATAGAACCCTCAGGATGTACTCTTTGTCGAACCAAATCCTTCAAAAATTTCAAGTGCCTCTCAACCATCCACATTGACCTAGTGTGTACAGGTCCACACAATTCAATCTCCTCAACTTGGTGTATGAGGTAGTGTTCTTGTGCATTAAAAAAAACTGGACGTAGACACTTTTGCATTTCACACATTAAATGAGGAATTTTTCTCTTCCAATATTTTATATCGTCTCTATGGATTACTTTACATGACAAACACCTACAAGATATTCAAGACGCAAAAAAATATATTACATAACAAGTAAAACAAATAGTAAATATAATATCTATACAACGAACTGAACAAATATCACTACTCACCTCATGTATTTTCCAAGATCATATATGGCTTGCTTGACATTATCGTCAAAGTCGTCTGGGAGAGATAGAGGTAGAACGTACTGCAACAATTATAAAATTATCTTTTCATTTTTTTCTAACATAATACAATGAAAAGTACACGTACGCGCAGTACTTAAATACATAGTAAAAACACAAGAACATGATTTACCTTAATGAAGGTATGTCAATCATGTGTTTTCATCTTTGGCCCAAATTCACTTTTCTTTGATATGAGATTGTTTATGTTCGCAGCAAATCGTGTGGGAAATCGAATTTTTCGTATGACTTCTTTAATAGCATTGCTTTGCTGGTCCGTTAATAACCAAGGAAGCTCACTTATATTAATTTGGTTTCCATGGCTATTTGACATTTATCATTGCATGATTGGAATCCTGAATGTCACTACATATTTTGATAATTTTTTCTTTGGCACGCCTTCCATCCAATATTTTCCATAATGTCTCTGTTATATTCTTTCCAATATGCATAGTATCAAACAAATGAACAATTTGTAACTGCTCGTAGTAGGGCAACCTATTAAATTGTCGGGGATAACTTTTTAATCCCTTAGGAAGGTGGTCATTTATGCCTTCACGACCTTCATGATCATCAATCACATCATCAGTAAACAAAACAAAATAGAAAAGATGTTTTATGACAAACCAATATATGGAATTGCATTACCTTGATGATTAATTCTATTATATTCCAACTTCCACATGTGAGGTGTCATTCTTCGTGGCTTTGATGTATTCTCTTCTTTTCCATTGAAAAGATGTTTTTTAGTATTTCGATACTTATGATTTTTGTGGAGAAAGTGCCTATACTCATCAAACACCTGCTTTCCTAAACATTTTGAATGAAGATATTTCATCTTTGGACCAAAAACAGGACATGCAAATTTTCCCTTTGTTTGAAGACCTACAAGATAATGTATAATTGGATTAAATATGATAATTTTTTGAATTATAATGTTCATGCATAACTTAAACACTATAACATACTACAAAACTGTGTTAGCCCTGGGGCATCGTGTATTGTCCATATAAGCATTGCATGGAATTGAAATTGTCTTTGTCTTATTGGTCTAGAGACGTCATACATAGTGACACCATTCCATAACTCCAGCAACTTGACGATAAGAGACTCGATATATGCATTCATATCTTTAACTTGGTACTTACCTAATCGAATGAACAAAAACATTACATAATTATTATGACCATTTTACTGCAATATTTATAATTAAATTTAGACGACTATATTTAAATAATAAAATACCTGGAACAATCATTGCCAATGTTATGTGCTCCCTCTTTATTGTCATCCATGGAGGAATATTATTGTTGATAACATAAATAGGCCACACTGAGTAAACAGATCTCATCTCTCCAAATGGATTGACACCGTCCGCTGCCAATGAGAGCCTGAGATTACGAGGTTCTTCTTCAAAGTGTGTCCACTTTTCCTCTATTTCCATAAATGTTGAACCATCCATAGACATTTGAATAATGTCATCTTGACTTCTATCGCGTGCATGGGAATCCATAAATTATGCCAAGCTAGTGCACTTGAACAATCGTTGCATATGTGGAATAATGGGAATATAGCGAAGAACCTTGTGAGGAACCCTTTTTGTGATGAATACTAAGAGGGGGGGGTGAATTAGTATGCCAAAAATATCTACACTTAAACACTTTGCAAGACTAACAGTAAACCAGTAAAACAGTTTACCAGACAAACTGGTTAACACACATGCAAACCAAATAGATAATAATGCATTCACGCACAGAAGAAGAAACACCATAACACAAGAGATTTTGACGTGGAAACCCAAATGGGAAAAACCATGGTGAGATGGAACTCACAAGTAACTATCTGCAGAATAGGAACCAGACCAGTTAAGGTCAGACTGGTTAAGGTCTTACAATATTCTTTACCAGAACAAATCCTGTTAGGAATCACAATCTCTGTTAGGAGATAAGTCCAATTAAAGACTACCTTGCTAGAGGATTTTAAATCCACATATGTGAACCACCTTGTTAGAGGATTTACAAAAGGCTTTTGGGCCTACTCGGTTAAGGGCTACATACTTGTCAAAGATGTGAGTAATCAACAAGTGTTTGATCTAGCTAGTAGCACAGACTGCTCGGTTAGATCCTTGATAGCTCGTTCCTAATGCATTCCAACATTACTTTAGTCTTCTACACATTCATATTCTCTCCAATACCTCAACCACCTTAAACCCTAGCAACAACATAAACTTTTGCTACAAACACATCAACAACCTAAAACCCTAGACATGATGTCCTTATAAAGGCTGATTTCATGTCTATCCAACAGGATTACCTAACAATTTCCTAGGTTCAATGAACCTGGACATACTTGGTACCACGACACAAAAAGCACTGTTTAGGTGTCAACACCATCAAACAATCGATGGATGATAACTCATCACAAAATGTCGGTTGGTAACTCATCACAGAGTATTACCGGTTCATATAAAATGTCGGTTGCCGGTTTGACAAAAATGAAGACTGGTAAAAATGTGTTATGCCGCTTTAATCCCTCGTACCGCTTGGTATCCATGAACCGCTTGGGGTCAACATGACGCTTCAGACCGGGAAACACATTCTGCAAAGCACCAATAGCCTAAAGACTATAATACAACATACCGGTTGGAACAAATATCGGTTGTGCTCTAACTCATACATATAAAGGAGATGTCAATGCAAGTGTGTGTCCATCAATGACAATCACAACATAAACATCAAAAATGCCAACAATCTCCCCCTTTGGCATTGATGGCAACACTTAGGAAAATAAAATTTTGACATCTAAGTGTTTTACAACAAAATCATGCCATTAGAAAAATTGCTCCCCCTAAGCATATACACTATCCCTTTAACAATACAATGTATAACACTTTTGCATATAGAGCATAATCATTGAGATATTCAGAGCATATATTAAAATTTTGATTACCAGATACTTCTCCCAAATAGAATTCTTCTCCCCTTTTGCCAACAATGACAAAGTACAAACCTGTTTCCATTTGATATTAAAATAATAAAAGTTTATGACAATAAGGAATGATACTTGTCAAAAACAGATTTAAATTCCTGCAAGAATTGTTTCATCGACAAAGACCAAGACTCAAGTAAAGAGGTGGCTACTTCTTTTTTTGTCTGCATCTGGGAGACCTGTTCTTCCATGGCATCAATTGTGATCGTCTCCTATGTAACAGTCAAGGCATCTAGGTTCAGATAGTACTTCTGAAGAATTTGCAATCGTGGGAGTAGAACTAGTTGTAGCTCCTGCAAATCTCTAGACCAGGTGTTGATCTCTTGCTCCATTTTTGTTGACTGGATGTGAAACCGGTGAATGGTTTTCCCATAAGTTGTAAAGGAATCATAAGGTGGATTGAATGTGCTCATGTAGGACTGCAAGTCCATTTGAAGATTTTGCTTCTGAGCTAGCACATCATCATAGAACAGATGGGGTTGGCAGATCTTGCTGAGTAGCAGATTCCCCTCATCTAGAGCATCCCTTATATCCTTCTGTTCTTTCTTCAGTTCAAACCAGAGCTCATTCAACTTCTTCACCAGAGCTATATTAAGAGCTTTTTGATGCTCCTTCTTGACATTTGCCTCTATTGCCTCTTCTAGGCTCTGCACCTGATCATCCACTACTGTGCATAGGAGCTTAAGTTTAGCTAGTGATGAATCGGTGTTGGGAAGATTTGTACAGGGTATCAAACCAGTAAGAGTTTCCACAGTCGTTTGAGTTACATCCTACTCCTTCTTCCTTTGAATGATTTCCAGGTGCTCTTGAGCAACCTTGATGCTCTGCATTAGCTCTGTTTCACTTGCAGACTGGAGATCGATAGAACTGGTGAGATCAGCTAGTTTGGTTTGACTCCCGGTTGCCTTCGGAGTCTCCATCTGGGTGCTCTTCTCCACTTCTCCTACCTTGTCCTCTTCCGCTTTCTTCTTCTCCTCTTCTCTCCTCTTCTTCACTTCCTTATCCTCCTCTGGTTTTTTCTTCTCTGCTTCTTTCCTTTTCTCCTCTTCTTTCTTTTTCTTTTCATCTTCTTGCTTCTTTTTCTCTTCTTCATTCTTCTTCCTCTTCTCCTCTTCATCTTTCTTCTTCTTCTCTTCTTCATCCTTTTTCTTCTTCTCTTCTTCATCCTTCTTCTTCTTCTCCTCTTCATCTTTCCTCTTCTTCTCTTCTTCATCTTTCTTCCTTTGCTCGGCCTCTTCCTTTGCCGCTTCTTGTCTGTCCTCGGCTTGCTTATCAACCTGTTCAGCTTGTTGCTCCTATCCTGTTGCCTCAGATGGTGTTTCCTAAGTAATATCTTCTACGTCCAAGGCATCAACATCAATGGTGTCCACCAGTTCATCAACTGGGTTTCCTTCATCATCAAATGCTTCATCCGATTTTGTTATAACTAGTTCTTTCTCAGCTTGCTGGTTGGCTTCAGCCACTCGAAGCATCTTCAGAGATTGTAGAGCATGAGTGTGTGTATCCTTGAGCACTTCCTTGCCCTTCCCTTCTAGTAACAGGAGTCTTCTTCTTCTCATGAAGAAAAGACCTTTGTATTTGTTCAATACATTGAACAGTTTCGAATTTGATACATCAGGAAAATGTTCAGCAAATTTTTTTTCTCTCATTTCTTGTTCCTGCTCTATGGAAATGCGCCATTTATTGTCTAAGGACTTATACAAAGAATTCGGTGTTTCAGATCTAATTTCTGAAGGTGACCGATCATTAACACATAAATACTGAATTGTTTCCTTTTCAACTGCTTCCTTTTCATCATCATTAAAGTCATCAAAATACTCAATTAAATCATGTAGCAATTTTCTCCTAATATTCTTTATTGTTCTTTGACAATGTGTCAAAGGTTTATAGGAGGAGATATCAATATTTACCGGTGCAGATGATGTCGGTTCATTCTTTATCTTCTTTCTTGTCTGTCTTGCCTTCTTGGGCTGCTCCTCAGACACAGTTTCCTCTGAGTCTAGTGTAGTGCTTTTTGTCTTCCTTTTCCTCTCGAAGACTTTAGCCGGTGCTGCTTCCGATTTCTTCTTGGCTGGTGACCGTTTGGTCACTTTTGGACTTGTTGTTGTAACCAGTGCTGATGCTGCAAGCACTGCCTTTGCCTTCTTCACTACATGTTCTTTTCCTTTCTTTGCAGTGGGTTCCTCGACCGGTGTAACTCTTTCCAGATAGGTTCCGGTCCTCTTAGCCTTAGGATCAAGTGGCGAGGCAATAAGGGTAGAGGCATACCCTTCCAGCATATCATTCATCACCTCATAGCCCATTGGCTCCACTTCTTCCATTCTAGGCTCAACAGCCTCCATTATGCATTGATCCACCTTGATGGTGAAACAGATATCGTCCTCATATTTCTTGACGATGTCACCTAATATTCTCATTCTTTGGCTCATTTTATGTCTAAACTCATCAAAATACTTGTTCAGAACATCCGGGTAACCAGTTCCAATTGCTTGAATTCTTTCCTTGATTTGCGTAGTCATCGGTTGGTCAGCATACCACTGGACATCTCCTACTCCTGGAAAGTAGCCTTGGAAATAGAAGAATAACCCAACCAGTAGTTGTCCGAACTTGAACCTTAGTGCATTATCCTATTTGATCGACTTCAGATTCAACAGGAGTTGTCTTTGCATACCGGTGCACAGGTCAAATGATGCATCCTCCATTATCATCCGATAAGTGGCATTTATCGCTGCAGTAGATACAGAGTTAATTTTGCTGGCCGAGAATGTCCGGTAGCCTATCACCATGCAGGCATACTTAACGAGATCATCCTTGATAGAATTGACTGTCATGCCTCGTGAGTCGCTCACTTAACCGGTGAGCTTGGACATTTCAATTTTGCTTACCGTCCTTAGTGGCACTTCCCCTGTGTTGTAGAATCTGGTGATTGCATGAATTGCCTGCGGCGTGATATCATGTGTTCTCTCCAGGTACATCTTATCACCATGGAATCTATTCAGAATGATCCTTATATGATCCTCTGTGAAGTCCTCCAGGAAGTAAACAACATTGCGGAGCTTCTTCTTCTCCAAAATATTATACTTTGGTTTGATCTTCTTATCCTTTCCACAAAATAAACCTAACTAGGAGTGGATGGCTAAAGACCCTAGGTCTTCAATCTTGCAATCTATGCAGTCATAAATTCCCTCTTCTACTATCACACCAGTCGAGACTTGTGATAGGGCATTATACTTAGACTTTCACTAAATAAAACTTGCAGACTCGACAGATGCACTAGAACTAGTATGAGATGCGGAAGCCATGATAGAAATTTCAAGAACTCGAGAAATACCTTTTGAAACACGCGGATTTAGGGCTTGTAGATTCTCCTTCACTTCACACTCCGTCGGTTGCTGAATCACCACTTTGTGTTCTCCACTTGACCGTTTGCAGTTTGAATTTGAATCTGCTTCGCAGTTTCTCAATTTCTCAAAATCTCCACTCAAATCGCCTTTTCATCGCTTTGCTCTTTGAAAAACTTTTCTTTGCTCAAAAACTGATAGTGAGAAATGATTTGAAAAATCCTTTTAAGCATATTTCTCACCTACCGCAATTAATGCTCCTCAACTAGGGTGTAAACCCTAATTTGCCTTTTCACCATTTTTGGTCTTCTGTCAAACGACAGGTATCACATACCGGTTAAGGTCTTTTACTGGTGTAAATCGGGGGTTCAAAACATTTCTCCGTTTGCTCCCCCTAAGCTTTTCTGAAGCTTAGTTTGTCGGTTCTGTGATTTCCACACTAGGTACAGAAACCGGTTCCTCTTGTAACACTGCTGGTTTCTTCTTCCAGGTTTTGTTCATGTCCGCTTGAACAGTGTCAACATCAATGTCTCCTTCTGGAGTGACCGGTATATCATCAAATATGTTCTTCCTTGATCTACAGAATCTGGCAATGTGACCTGGTTTGTTGCAGTGATAGCAGACCAATCTAGGTGCTCTCCAAGGTCCATTGTTCATGTTTCCATTCTTCCTTTTGCATGTTGCAACAGTGTGACCATGACCATGACAGACCATACAATTTTCTCTCCATCCGGTTGCCGCTTGATAGCCACCGCTTCTTTGCTGATGATTGAAGGCATTAAACCAGTTGTGATTCTGGTTCACAAAAGGTTCAGGACCAACTCCTTGGGTCCTCCAAGGATATCTATCAATGTTGTTCATAACTGACCTGCATTCAGATGCTCTATGCCCATACTTGTTGCATGCATAACAGTTACCATTGAATCTATAAGATCTAGGCTTATCATTTAGGAAATAAGGAAAATTATTGTAAGTCTTACTCCTACACACATTTGCAGTATGTCCTTCTTTAAGACAGTTGAAGCAAACAGGTTTAAACTTTTGCTTACCTTTATCCTTTGATGCCGGTTATTTCTTTGATGTTCCAGCATTTGTACCAGAGGTCTCACCTTCCTCATGACCGAAATAACCAAGTCCATTGGTATTCTTGACCGGTTTGGCAGATTCAAGCTTTTGCTCTAGCTTGACAGTACTCTTGTTTAACTTAGCAAGTATTTCCTTTAACTCAAAGAGTTCTTTGGAAATAGCAGCATTTGTTTCCAATAGGTTTTCATTCTTAGAGATGGCAATGTTCAGTTCTCCTTGCATGTCTTCCTTTTCCACTTTGCTTGCATGGAGTTGAGCAGTTAGGGCACTGATCTCTTGTTTTAGCTTGGAGATCTCATGATCTCTTTCTTTCACCAGATCTTCAGCTTTTCTCTGGTTCTCAAGCTCTTGACACATCCGGATAGTCAGTCCTTCCAACTCCTTTCTCAAGTTGGAGTTTGATTCATTCAACTTATTTACTTCTGCAATTAGAGCTTCCATGTCTGCTTCATCTCAAAAACTATTTTCAAATAGCTCCATCAGCTTTTCAGCATGTTCTCTCCTTTTTGCTTGAGATGCCTTGTATTTGACCATAAGATCATCATAGGCTTGCTCAGACTGAGTGAGACGATGTGTAAGTTCCCTTATAGATTATTCCCCCATATCTCTTTCCAAGTGGTTAAACTTATAGAAAGGTAGGCTCTGATACCAATTGATGAATACTAAGAGGAGGGGGTGAATTAGTATGCCAAAAATCTCCGCACTTAAACACTTTGCAAGACTAACAGTAAACCAGTAAAACAGTTTAGCAGACAAACCGGTTAACACACATGCAAACTAAATAGCTAATAATGCATTCACCCACAGAAGAAGAAACACCATAACACAAGAGATTTTGACGTGGAAACCCAAATGGGAAAAACCATGGTGAGATGGAACTCACAAGTAACTATCTGCAGAATAGGAACCAGATTGGTTAAGGTCAGACCGGTTAAGGTCTTACAATGTTCTTTACCAGAATAGATCTTGTTAGGAATCTCAATCTCTCTTAGGAGATAAGTCCGATTAAAGACTACCTTGCTAGAGGATTTTAGATCCACATATGTGAACCACCTTGTTAGAGGATTTACAAAAGGCTTTTGGGCCTACCCGGTTAAGGGCTACAGACTTGTCAAAGATGTGAGTAATCAACAAGTGTTTGATCTAGCTAGTAGCATGGACTGCTCGGTTAGCTCCTTGATAGCTCATTCCTAATGCATTCCAGCATTACTTCAGTCTTCTACACATTCATATTCTCTCCAATACCTCAACCACCTTAAACCCTAGCAACAACATAAACTTTTGCTACAAACACATCAACAACCTAAAACCCTAGACATGATGTCCTTATAAAGGAATCTGATTTCATGTCGGTCCAATAGGATTACATAACAATTTCCTAGGTTCAATGAACCTGGACATACTTGGTACCACAACACAAAAAGCACCATTTAGGTGTTGGCACCATCAAACAATCGGTGGATGGTAACTCATCACAAAATGTTGGTTGGTAACTCATCACAGAGTGTTACCGGTTCATATAAAATGTCGGTTGCCAGTTTGACAAGAATGAAGACTGGTAAAAATGTGTTATGTCGCTTTAATCCCTCATATCGCTTGGTATCCACGAACCGCTTGGGGTCAACATGCCGCTTCAGACCGGGAAACACATTCTGCAAAGCACCAATAGCTTAAAGACTATAATACAACATACCAGTTGGAACAAATACCGGTTGTGCTCTAACTCATACATATAAAGGAGATCTCAATGCAAGTGTGTGTCCATCAATGACAATCACAACATAAACATCAAAAATGCCAACATTTTGTTATTTGATCTGTTCGATATCTACTGATATGACATTCAAGGCATTCAGTTTGAAATTCATGTTGCTTGTGATATATAATATGATCATTGGGACAAGCATCTATTGCTTGATACTTCATTCCATTGTCTTTCATAACGACAGATAATTATTGATGGTGGTAACAAAAAATCACCTATCAATCTACAACAAAAAATTAGAATTTGTTAATATAAAGAATATTAATGGTACAACATGATTCACAATTTATTATGACATATATGACATACCTTAACATACGAGAGATTTTTATATTGGATAAACCATTCATAACCTTCAAGTTCACCAACAACAATACAACAGAGAGAAGAGTTGTCTGCAAGCCTTCGTAAAGGGCCTCAGATGCCTTCTCAAGTAGATGGACATCATGAACAATATCAAGGTCATCTTCATCATCATGATCAGCTGCGCGAGTATTAAATGTTTCATGGATCAATGTATTTGTACCATCATCTTCAATTGTGTTTTCAGGCTCATGATCGTCATCTTCCATGGGATCATTATCTTCAACTTCAATATTCACACCTCCATGTTCGTCCACTTCAAAAACCATATCCTTCGGGTTGTGTTGATCCATACCATGTGTTCCGGGGTGCTCGACCTATATAAAATTGATAAACATAAATAAACCATGATCATGATCTCATCATCAAGTGATTTATTATGTATATAAATTGTTAAAATGATGTAACGAAAAACTTACCAATGGATGATAATCATGTCCACCTTCAATGTGACCATGCAGCCTACAATGTTTCTTAGTTGTTTTGATTAGAAGTCTTCTAGTCTTTAACCCCTTATAAATTTTGCAGGGACAATAACATTTTCCATCACCTTTTCTTTTCAAATTAGACCACAATCTAGCAATTGTCTCCTTATTTTGTTGTTCGTTGATATTGTTTGACATGGTCTTTCTTCATAGGAAAGAAAATCGGGCTATATAACTAGTTATATAGAAGTTGAAATGTTAGTTACGAAATCACGTTTCAATATAATATACCAAATTAAATTACTTGAAAATAGAAATTATCATCATTGAACCAAAACCATTTAACTCTTCTTTTTCATCTCAAAATATATCTAATGGCTTTGTGGTATAATATATTAAGTTGACTAATGTCTAATTGGGGTAATCCATGAGTGTCTAATGTGAATTCAGTATCCTAAACATTGGAGAGACCTTATCTGACTTGCCTAATCAATGTGGTTGTTGTCCTAATATGAAATATTGAGTTCTACCCTTGCCTCTGCATCAAACTTCCCACATCATGTTTCTTCAACAAAACACACTAATATGAATTGAGCCAACACCATGAGGATAGGGTCAACTATCATGGCAACTAATCATAATACGTGAAGACAGGGTTCACACATAAGTGTTGGCTCTCAACAATGCCACACTTCCAAAATTGTCAGTCTCAAGACTTCTCCTATTGGGTGAGCACTCATTGATGGCCACAAGGCCAAATCAATGTATGTAGGCTTCAAAATCCTTGCACTAGACTAGGAGGACCCTACACAAGGTCTATGAACACTCACTTGGTATTACAATAGAAAGAGCCTTCCTCTAGAACTTTATTTGCAATGCACACATCATTATTGGTAATAATTGTTATGATGGATGGTCTATTAGGATGGTAAATAAAATGCTTGTTCTTTTTCCACCCTTTGAAACTACAACAAGGTATTTGACTTGGCAGGGTCCCCACACATCACTTTAACAACAAACATTAGGCAATTCAACCTTTTGCCTTCTCAATGCATTTTTTTTTGTCTTTCATTGGTTTTCTTAGTCTGATACATAGGGATATCAGACCTTTCATGGCATCATCACACGCGCCTTCCAATAGGTAGTCCTTTCATATTTTAGGTGCCTACACACTATGTTGTTGTTAAGTATTGATGTAGTCTTAAGACATCTCATGACTCCATTACATGTCCACGCTTGGGTTTACAAACACAACTCTGTCAAAACAAAAACAATATCACTAGTAAAACTATGACTGTGACAATCAATACCCTTAGGACATTCATAGAAATTTAATCTATTTCATTTGGTTTTGATTGACAAACCCTTCCGAAGGTTGCATAGGGTCCCCTCACCCCTCTCTCTATCATCAACCACTTCAAAATACCAATCACTTGGTCTTCCCACCAAATTCTTCTATGCTATGATACATAGCATGAAAAAAGGCATTCCCACACATTTGGGTGAATTTATATGCATGGGAGACCAAACTATACATTATTTACTCCTCTCGGTAAACACTAGGCAAGGTTTTGACATTTTTTGGAAAAGCTATGATATCTAATTTTAAACACAATGAAATTCAATGCCACAAAAAGAAAAAATGAAGTTAACTCACTGCTCTACCACATTCAATCGACTTCCCGTCAAATTATGATAATTTTCACAATGAAAAATGAAGAGAATCAGACCGAAATATCAAAAAATACACATAAAACCCCGATTTCATTAAGCAAAACTCTTGGATGTTATGCCAAAGGCCTATTTATTCCCATACAAGTGGGTTATAACCTCAAACCACCATAAACTAACTTTCCAACCATATTTTTAAGAAGTTTCTACAAGAAATGCAAAAGTTGTCATGGCAATATGACAACTTTTTTCCCAATGGACCTCAAACTTTCACAATTAGGTCTCTATTTGTTGTTAGAATGCAATCTATGACTAAGTATTAGAAGATCTTACTAACTTGGGTATCATTCTTTTATGTGTCTCTAACATGACTTCTAGTAACTATATAAGGATCTTACTAGTCCTTGATCTATGCCTTGTCTTTTTTATATGGTTCCTAGTGAGAATATATGAATCTTACTAGTTCTAAATGTCATAACTTTGTGTTTTGCACGCTCCATGTGTGTTACCAATGTTACTCATATTACTCACTTTGTACTTCCCTTTTATCTCAATATTGTAGGTTGACAATATCATAAGTCTTGGGAGCTACCACCTTTCCAAACTTGTAGTCATCTCGACTCTTCAATATCTTGGTGAAAGAATATTTGGTTTCTCCATATTTTCCCAAGAGTACATGAGCATAATTTCATACTCTTTCTAAGAGGGGGCTAAATATTGCATCGTAAGTTGCATCTCTTTAAAAATATACACTAGGTTTGGACTCAATTTAAGTGGTTGTGCCTTATTTATGCCTAATTGTACTTGGGTTTGACAATGTTTCCATAAATTTGGTTCATTTCCTTACTCATGATGTTCCTCATGGCTCAGGTCTTGGGAACCCTTATTCATGGAAATTGGACCTAAAATTTGAAAGATGAATGTTGGATTCGCAAATAGTAGGAATTTCCTCTCCAAATTTGGACTTTTGCAAAATTTCAATTTGAAAAGGTTCAGGGACCATCCATATAAGGTCCATCTTGAAAATTAAATGATAATACCATCCATGCATATTAAATGATATAGTCGAGTAATAAAGAAGGAAAACCATTTCCTGAAGTTGTCAAATGATTTTAAAGATGCACAACAGTCCACTAAATGCAATTCACTAAAAAAGAAAACAAAGTATGCTACAAGATAGTGGGTAAGATGCAAGGAATGAAGTTAAATAGACAAAGAAAAACCATGAATATTACCAAGTCAAAAGGAGTAGCTATGACCTCTTAGGTGTTTTTTCACTTGCATAAATTAGACTTCTTAAGGATAGAAACACATGTAGATAGTAGTGTGAAGTCTTTTTGATGATTTTTGAAGTAGTTGAAGGAATGACTTATTTTAGTTATATCTAACCCAAGACAATTTCAACTCAAAGTAAGGAATAAAACCATATGTCCTATAAGTTTGGGAAGCTAATTGAGTAGCTGGATAAGGTAGAGCATGACTATAGGGTAGTCTTGAGACTCTTTTAACTCAATTAGAACATGTACCAAGTATCTAGGAGCTTACAAAGCCAATTCAACCATATTTCAAGTGAAAATGCAAAAAAAGGAGTAAAAGCTTTGAATACACCTTAAAAACCACTCCTAGGTGCCCAAGTAGGTGGAAATAGTCTTTTCCAACATTTTTTTTCATCATAGATGCAGCCCTATATTCTCTTTATTATTTGAGATGAGATATAGGACTCTTAGGGCTTAGTTCATCTTAGTTCTTTAAATTCTATGCCAAGTGTTGTAACTAAAAAAATTCTTACAACAAGAGATATTATTTAATATCATTTAAGGTTGCAGTAGTGCAAGGAACATCAATATGAAAAGAGAAGGGATGAAGAAGTCAAGGACCTTGAAATTATACATCAGAACTATGATACAACTAGTTGGGATGGAATTTCCCCCTCATTGGGATAGCCATTTGACTCCTATCAAGATAGCTGAACAAAGCCAAAGAAGGTGGATAAAGACAAGGGCAAGAAGAAGGTTAATGAAGAGGGAGATGTTGAAGAGGAAGAAAAGAACCAGAAATATCAACAAAAAGAAAATGAAGAAGATTAAGATGTGTAATCTAGTTTGATGTTTTATCTAGTTTTGGACTTGAAAATTATTTATACCTTGACAATATTTTATGTTTTATGGCTCATGGAAACTCCCAATAGTTAGAAGATCATCAAACCAAGCACTTAATACTTGATAAGGCACTGAATATAAAACAAATTGATTAATTAATACTATTTGGTATGAATTCCTTTGTATATAATAAAATGGATGTTGGATTAATGAATATACTTCTACACACTAATCATTGAGAAATACATTGTTGGCAGTTTTGTTATTAACCAGTCCAGTATCGATCTGATCTTATTGGGGAAGCATCTCGCGATCAAACCACAAGGTCTCACTGCCGATTAGTCTACTGTTACCAAGGTTCACCCTCTAATTTGTGAAATTTTACAACTTATTTATTTTATGCTAAGTATATGTTTGATAGTTTTCCTCTTTCATATGATTGAGTACTTCCAACCATGGTAGAAGGGAAGTAGGCTTGCAAGAGTGGTATGGTGATGGTTCTGTGTGGGCAAAGGGTTACAAAGCGTACTACCCTTGGGCATAGAGGAGATGGCTTCTACGGAAACCTATTGTAACCTCTTTCCCCTATCATGGTAAAGATTCAAATCCGAAATTCTAAAATTCCTCATCCAAACATTATGCAAATCTGAAATTCCTCATGCAAATATTATGCAAATATGAAATTCCTCAAATGCAAAGATTCAATGAATGAAGGTGAAGATTAAACAATTCCGCATATTATGCAAATCCGAAATGAAAGTGAAGTTCACCAATTCCTCATATTATCCAAATCCAAAATGAAGGTGAAGATCCTACCTCGAATGGTGAGTGTGTCATTTTATCTTGCCAGGGGTTGAGCTCGATGCGAAAGCCTGCGCGGGATTGAATGCAACACAAATGACTTGCCCTCTTTTTTCTTTTTTTTTAATTAATGCCCGTTGCTGTCAAAATTTTGATGAACGCGGGTACTTTTTCAACAAAAAAATTAAATTTGGTCACAATATATCTTCTATGTCGGAATTCTAGACCAAATGTATTAGTGATTTGCAAAGCAAATAGCGAACATGAATACACCAAAGCAACAATATACAATGAAAGATATATGTCCTTACCCATTTGATAGAAGTATTCCAATACCTCCATTTCCTTCACATTTTGTGACACCAAAAATTGATAATTATAAAGGCAAAGGGGATCCTAAGGCACACACAAGACAATTTTTCACAACTTGCATTGAGGTAGCAAGAGAAGAAACATACTCGATGAGATTGTTTCCACTGAGCTTAGGTGAACAAGAAATGGAATGGTTCTCCCAACTTCCACCTTGAATTAAGTCATGGGGTGATTTAGTAGAAGCTTTCATACAACACTTCTCATATAACATTGAAATAGATGTGTCAGTAACCACCTTTTGCAATACTAAGTAGAAAAATGGGGAATCTTTTGCTTCATTCTTACAACGATGGAGAGGTCTTGCTAGTCAATGCTCTTGTGACATCCCACAAAAACAAATGGTAGAAATGTTCACTCAAAATGTCAACAAATATATTGGATATGAGCTAAGAAAAGCTTGTTTATCTACCTTCAAGGAGGTCATTGAGAAAGGAATGGTGACAAAAGGTCCTCCTTGAACAAGGTGTCATTAAGATATTTAAAGAAAACAAAGAGGGATTGAATGGGAAAGACAAACATCGCTTTTGGAACAAGAATAAGAACATGGTCAGTGATGGGGTAGTAGTTGCAAAAGTTGTGAAACCTAAGATAACTTTCCCCGATGCAAGTTCTTCTAATACGAACAATCAAGTGAACAATGAAAGGAAACCATAACCTTGAAGAAAATACACTCCATTGGGAGAACTGATTGAAACAATATTCAAGAAGTTAGTGGCAAACAAGCTAATAACACTACTAGATAATCCACCATATGAGCCAAAAGTAACACCAAATTGGTGGAATGATGATGAATATTGTGAATATCACAAGAGTAAAGGGTATTTAACCATCAAATGTCACATATTGAAGAATATCATACATGATCTCATTGACAGAGGTGACATAGAAGTTGATGGTCACACCTCCAATGAAGAGCATGCGATGTTCAAGGAGCCATTTCCTAAACATGACAAAGGAAAAGACAAAACTATAGATAATCATGCTAATTATACCAAGACTCCCTATGATTACGATTCTACCATTAATCACATTTCAATGAATAATCATATTTCTACCATCATTATAAAGGACAAAACTCTTGAAGGTTCTATCCAAAGGAGTAAAGTTGTTTTAAAAGGCATTTGACCATCTTCCTCATCCTCCAAAATGAAACCTCTGAATGTAATGTCACAACCCATCAAGGTAAAGTCACCTTGCAAGGCATTCCATCCAAGACCACAACCTCATCTTCCACAAAGAATGAGTATGACCTTGTAGATTAGTTAGGGAAGACACCTATCCTCATTTCCATCCTTGAGATTTTACACATATCTCCTTCGCATAAGGCAATCCTTGATAAAATCTTGAGAGAGACCTTCGTACCCACTGATCTAAACGTGAACCAGTTTCAAGCCATGATGGGATACCTTTATGGTTCTTCATAGCCTTACATTTACATAAACTGATGATGCATCTATAACCCAGCCTCATAATCTACCTCTACATATTGAAGCCTTTATCTATAAAAACCGAATAAAATGAGTCTTGATAGGTGGAGGAGCAGGTCTGAACATCTGTACATTGAACACTATTAAACAATTGGGATATTCTGGAAACATCGTGAATCCTACACATGCAATCACCATTAAGGCATACAATGACGAAGAATGCTAATCCAAGGGTACAATCACTTTACCTCTCAAAGTTGTGCCAATTACAAAGGATGTGGTATGTCAAGTCCTTGATTTAGAGTTCACATAAAATATACTCTTGGGATGCCCATGGATTCATGAAATGAGAGTCGTTCCTTCCACATATCATCAATGCATCAAGTTCCCACACAATGTAGTTGAAGTGACCGTTAATGGTGATATGAATCCATTCGTATATTGCAATAACCTGTGACCAAAATCGGAAACAATAATAATACCAATCAACAGAGAAGCAACTCCATCATCTGCATATGTTGATCTTGAATCATTAAAACCTTCAATGTCAAAACAAGGTGAGCTTAAAGGTAAATATCAGGAGAAAGGCATGGATGCGTACTCTCTAAATCAAACTATGTACCTAAGACAAGTAATGGATTCTCCAATAGAGTATGGACAACCACATCCTTCTAAAAAGGTATCTATAATTACACTAAAATGGGATCCTACTATATTTTAAAAGTGGGGTGAGATGGAAGAAGAGGACATACAAAATGCTTTATAAAGAACCTGAAGAGGATACAAAAGATCACATCAAGATACCATGTGAAAAGTATGGTAAAGGATTCAAGTTCTTGCAAAAATTTGGATACAATGGTTAAAGCCCTCTTGGCTTAAGAAAAGAAGGTATCACTCAACCTTTGCAACCAAAATTGACATTCAAAAATCAACGCTCCAAAAGACTTGGTTTCATACCTTTCAGATTAGGTACTCACATATCTTAAGAAGCATTACAAATAATAGACTCTAATGATCAACAAAAGAAACACTATTCCACCGATTCCAATGAATGGGAATGGGGTTCAGATAAATCATCTAGTGATTATGAGCTCACAAAAGCATTCAGAGAACCAGGTGAACCCACAAAGGAAGAAGAGCTCAATAGAAAATTCAGGGTTGGTCAAACTAGTTTAGAGTCTACATCACAAGAAGAAAACGATAAAGAAAAAAATTACGAGGATCCCAAACAATCTTTGTTTCTAGGTTCTAGGTCGAAATCATGTAGAGTGAGGACTCCTGTTGCTGAATGAGCTTCTAGTGATGTCAATTTGGATTCATTTACAATTGAGACAGATGAGGAGAGTGCTAGCGATGACCTCGATAATTACCTTGACATACCTCAAGACAAAGACAATTGTGTCTTTACCCTCACTCTTGTTGATTTTGAAAACATCGATGGTCTTCCCCTTGTTCACCCACAACTCATTGATTGGGACCAAAAAAGATCTTTACAACTAGACGTGTTTGAAAATGATGATACTTTCATAGACTACGTAGGCATATGAGATGATCTTCCGCTTGGGGACCATAAAGCAGGGGACACTATAGAAATCAATAGCGTGGCATACTTCGGTGAGGGTGTTCTGCCTTCTAGTCGCAAAAATATAAAAATAAAATAAATCATGGGTCTTATGGTGAAAACCACACTATGGTGTTACCTGACTCTAAAAAAGTAAAAAGAAAGGACGTATTTGAGGGTGAAAACCTCTCCGAGGCACCCGAAGATGGAAGGCTTGACATTCTCTCGACGATATCATATGAAGAGAAATAATCCATGTTGGTGGATGAAAATATGAAGACAAATATTGACACAGAAGAGATTATGCACAACATATTCTTAGCACAATCTTTGACAGAAAAAGAAATACTGAAGTTCATAAGTTTCTCCACAGAACAAAAAAATCAATTTTTCATGGTCATATGCGGATATGCCTAGACTAGATCCCGATCTAGTTACGCACCATTTGACATTTACACCAGGAACAAAGCTAGCGAAACAGAAATTGAGTAAAATGCATCCGCAAGTAGCATTATTAGTAAAAGTAAAACTTGAGAAATTGTTGGACATTGGATTCATAAGACCAATTGATTACCCCGAGTGTAGCTCTAATTTAGTACCTATCAGCAAGCTAGATGGCAACATCATAATATGTATAGATTTCAGAGACATCAAAAAAGCTTGTCCTAAAGATGATTTTCCATTGCCAAATATTGACTTTATAGTGGATCTTGCAGCTGGTCATGCAATGTTATCTTTGATGGATGGATTCTCCGGCTACAACCAGATAAAAATTGCACCTGAAGATCAACACAAAACAACATTTACTTGTCCTTGGGGAACTTTTTGTTGGAATGTCATGCCCTCCAAACTAAAGAACGTGGGTGCCACATACCAAAGAGCTATGACTACCATCTTTCACGATCTTATGCATTTTATTGTGGAAGGATATATTGATGACCTCTTGGGTAAATCATTAGAAAGAGAAACACATTTGGACATCCTTTCAGTGGTTTTTGATTGGTTAGAGAAATACAAAGTTATATTAAACCCTAAGAATTGTGTCTTTGGAGTAACCGTGGGGAAGCTCCTTGGGTACATTGTCTCAAAGAAAGGAATTGAAGCCAATCCAGCAAAAGTCAGAGCTATATTAGAAATGCCACCACCAAAGAATATTAGTCAACTTCAATCTTTACAAACAAGACTCTAGTCTATACAAAGATTCATTGCTCAACTTGCAGATAAATGTCACCCTTTTCAACATCTACTCCAAAAAAACATCAAATTTAAGTGGGATGATAAATTTCAATAGGCTTTTCAGATACTCAAATATTATCTCCTAAATCTACCAATTTTGATGCTGCCAATTCCAGGAAAACCCCTTTTACTCTATATATCAGCTACACAAACAACATTGGGGGCACTCTTGGCACAACAGGACAATGAAGGAAAAGAAAGAGAAGTATATTACATCAGTTGTACTTTGGTTGGCTATGAGCTTAATTACACACCGATTGAGCGTGCATGTCTTGCTGTGTTTTTTGCCTTGCAAAAATTACAACATCGCATGCTAACTCATAAAACTAAGCTCATTGCAAGGATAGATCCACTAAAATATTTTCTCAATAAGGCAACACTCATTGGTAGATTAGCTAAATGGGTTATGATTCTGAGTGAATTCAACATTGAATATGTGGATAGAAAAGCAATAAAAGGACAAGATATTGTAGATCAATTGGTAGATGCACCCATGGTTGATGACACTCCTATGACTTCAGAGTTTCTGGATGAATCCATTCTGATGCTGACACACACAAAGCCTTGGCAATTATACTTTGATGGTTCATACACACAACATGGCGCAAGAGCTGACATCCTCTTTATCCAATAACATATCAGACTATGAGGCATTAACAATGGGTTTACGAATTCCAGTTCAGTGGAAGATCCAGGGACTTCATGTTTTTGGGGACTCTCAACTTGTAATTAGTCAAGCAAATGACGATTACCAGACAAAAGATGAAAAATTATTGCCTTATAATAAAATGTTTGATGACTTCAAACAATGCTTCACAAAGATAATCTTTGAGCAGATTCCAAGAGAAAAGAATCAAGTTGTAGATGCTATAGATACTATTGCTTCATTGATTGATCTACCGTAGAGCGAGACCCACTATAAGTTCTTGGTGGATAACCTTGTGGTTCCCTCGTATGTGATCACTCCTACCAAGATGATATGTGTCGTTGGTCCTGATTCCCCTTGGTATGGTGTCATTTTTACATACCTTCACAATAATACCATCTCCCCTGATCTTTCCAACAATCAATGCCACACTTTCATCCACCAATCTTCTCGCTACATCATTTTATCCAATATCCTTTATTGTCAAGGTCTAGATGACACTCTTCTTAGATGTTTAGAAAGTGACAAAGTTCATATTGTGTTAGGAGAGGTTTATGAAAGTATATGTGGTGCCCATTCTAGTGGTCTAAACTTAGCCAAGAAACTTATCAGGACTGGATACTACTAGCCCACTATGGAAAAAGATTCATATCAGTTTGTCAAGAAATGTAAGCAATGTCAGATTCATGGAGACCTTATTCATGCGCTAGCTTAAGAACTTCAACTAATCGCAACTCCTTGACACTTTTGTTAGTGGGGACTCGATCTCATAGGCAAAATTCACCCTCCTTCTTCTAATGACCATAAATTCATTATCACTGCTACATAATATTTCACAAAATGTATTGAAGTCATTCCTCTCACCCAAGTCACTAGAAAACAGATTGCTACATTCATCTTTAACTACATTATCTGCCTATATGGTGTCCCTCTTTCTATTATCACAGATAACAAACGTCCCTTCAAAAATCAAGATGTTCTTGAACTTTGTGATCACTTCCATATTAACCATCGCTTCTCCACTCCATACCACCCCTAAGGTAATGGTCAAGTTGAGGCATCTAACAAAACCATTCTCAAGAATCCTCAAAAAGATAGTCGATGACGTTGGCCGAAATTGGCACATCCAACTTAATCCCGCACTTTGGGCCTACCGCACAAGTGTTCACACACCTACTGGAGCTACTCCTTATTCACTTGTCTATGGTGTCGAAGCTATCTTTCCTATTGAGATCGAGTTACCATCCTTACAAGTTTCTTTGCACGATATAATCAATGATGAAGACTACAGGGTCTTCCGCTTACAGGAACTAGAACTATTGGATGAGCAAAGACAAACTGTTTTTAATCATCTTAAGGCTTATCAATAGAGAATGAGTCGCAACTACAACCATAAGGTAAAGCCTCGTACATTTGAGGTGGGTGACTTAGTACTGAGAGAGAATCCTAAAATCAACAAGACTGAGAAAAGAAAGGAAAATTTGAGCCCAATTAGCTTGGTCCTTATGTCATCACAACAGTCTATGGACTAGGTGCATATCAGATCTCAACACCAGATGAAGAACCTTTGGAAGATCCTATCAACAACATGCACCTTCACAGGTTTTACACATATTTTTCAAAATATCCCATTGTAAAAAATACAAAAAAAACAAAAAAATGTCAAAAAATACAAAAAAATCATAAAAATAAAAAAATCGTTAGTTGGTGAAAACTTGGCAAACAGGTGCTTTGTGACACAAATTTTAAAAATAAAAAAAAGTAAAGAGAAATAAATCCGTCCAATGGTGAAAATAACTTCGGTGGTGCCCAGGGCAAGTACCATGGTGAAAAACGGGCTACTGGCACCATGTGTGGAGACATTGCTCCTCCCTCCTTCAAGATTCAATTTCATCCTTTCACTTTGCACACACTCACAGTCTATCCATCCATAATAAATTTACTCATTCCCATCATGGCTTGTTATTGATCTACCTAAGATTGGTTAGCCATTCACAATAAACCTCCCTTTTCACCCCTTCCTTTCGTAATAAATCAGGTCCAAACTATAATTGGGGCAAAATCCTAAATCTAGTGATGTAAGTGGTACCATGAGCACTGCATGTTTCGAGGAGCATCATCTTTTCATTCCTTCTTCTTTTCACGCACAATCCGTAATAAAAAGTCATTTGCATCACCAATCCACAATAAAATTTTGTTCTTCTTTGCAATAAAGTATCAGTTTCATGGATTTATTCAGTTTCAGATGAGACACAACAATAGTGGGCTTTCAACAAATCAAATCTTTCAACAGACTTTGGCAACAACATGGTTTTCAACATGATCTGTCCTTTATCAGAATGACAACATTATGACCAAATCAAACATGTTAACATATATGGCAAGAAACACAAATAAATTGAAGATTTCATTGTGTGTCGGTATCAAGTCTTGGTTTTCTTTTGATTTTATCTTTTGGTGACATGTCTTTTAGCTTTTTTGGGATGTCTCTGACTAGAGATTATATCTCTAGGATGCCTTTGACTAGAAAGGCGAGGATGAGATATGTTCACCTATTGTTTTGTTGTCTGTGGATTGTCTCTTAGTAATGTTATGTGTAACTATGAATTTGGAATAGCATATCAAAGTCTACGTTATGAAACCATAAAACATAACAAGCTAATAAATTATTCCTAATACATTCAATGAAAGAAGGAAAGACAAGATTTCAAAACAAAAGCACAAACCTCATGTAAAAATCTCCTTCCTTGACCTCCATTGTTTCTTTTTTTCCTCCAAATGTGTTGTGGATCTCACCTACAAAATACAAGTGTGATAGAAGCAAGATGATAGCAAAATCGCCAACATGAGGATACTTGAGATGTGGTTCAGATTATGGAAAAAAATGATAAATTTATAGAAGATTGAAGACAAGATTGGAGAATCAAGATGGATTCAAAAAGATGGCATAAAATGGCTTTTGACTGGGCATATCTCCTTTTTCGAATTTTAAATTGATATTAAAGAGATATTTTCCAAGAAGATAAACCAAGAAAATTAGAAGCTGACTGGTTACTTCCATTTTCAATTTTTAGGAAGATATTATAATGATTTTTGAAAATCATATAAAGCAGGTGATGACATACTTTCCATTTTTGAAAATTGGGAGAATATGAGAAAATAATTGATTTAAATTGGATAATGATTTATTCTAATTTTTAAAACTATTTTCTCGATTTATTGCCATTTTTGAATTTGGACATGAGGATAATTACAAATTGAATTAATTAAATAAAAAATAAATAAAGATTTGTTTCCATTCTTGATTTTTGGAAGAAGATAATTAAGATTTTATTAAATAAATAGAAATTTATGTAATTGTGATTAAATAATTAGCTAATTAGATAATTTAAAGAAATTATTCAATAATGAGAAAAATTAAATTAAATAATAAAGATTATTTAATCAAAGTGGGATTGAACTAATCAAATAATAAAGGTTGTTCAAATGATGTTAGGAAATGGATGATTAATAATGAAATGATTTAAATGATTAGGAAAATAGAAAATTTGAATTAGAAGAATGACACTTGATCAATTAATCGATTAGGGCAGAAATGTTAGTAAGTCAGTGTGTGCAAGCATGGTGCAATTTTGGGTGTCTACACTATGACTTGTCCAGGGATATGAGGACACTATGAGTCTAGTGTGAACTAGGGCATTCCTTGTTTGCGATTGTCTGATCTCCATGCTAACGGGTACAATGACTTTCTGGGTCGAACCTATACCTCGATTGTCATAACCTATTTTCCATAATAAAGCTAAATGATGATAAAGCACAAGAAGCTCTTTCACTTCCATATCTTCTACTTTCCATCCCCCTTTCTTGATTGACCTCCATTGTCCTTCCCTAAGTTCATGTAGCCCGCTATCACATGACTAAGTATAATGACATGCCAAAATTATCTGCATTTCATGTAGTTTGCACCTGCATCATTACATGTTAGCATATCTCATTTCATACATACATATAGATATCACAATAGCATCACATCTTGCATATGCCATTGGTTAGTATATGCATTCTCATATAAAACATAAAAGGCCAAAATAATAACACTTCATGCATCTCATCCTGTAAATAATCATATCATATCATTACCATATACTCATTTGCATTTAGTACATATAAACCCAAAAAAAGAACAAAAATATATTGCATTTCATCATGTACACATTTGCATCCATATCATAAGCATCATAAAATCATCATAAAGCATGTAGAACATCACATATGAAAACATGCATATAGTTGTCGCAAGGAATGGATCACACACACACACACACACACACACACACACACACACACACACACACACACACACACACACACACACACACACACACACACACACACACACACACACACACACATCAAAAAATAATAATAAGTTGCATGATACAATGATGCCAAAATCTCATATGGCTACAAAAGTCACCCAAAGGTGTCTACATCATCATACAAAAACTGATGCAAAATGGATCCAAGAGAGATAATGAAGACCCTCCCTCAGAGCCAGCTAGCCTCGAAGGACCAGCCCCTGGATCATCTCGTATGTTCCCTCTTTCAGACCCTATGGGACCATCTTTTCACCAAAGCAGTTAATAGTCTTGTGTTTGCCCAAATCTCAGGCATATACATAATGTGTCTCAATCCCATTGCCTTGATCGCGATGCGGTCCTCGACAATCAAATTTGTTCATAACTGATATGATACAGTGAATCTCTCTCTAGACTCAATCTGGGGTAAGTACTCTTGCATCCAATCAAATCAATCGTGTCAATCCTAGTGGTACTCATGTTCATCACATAATACTGCTTATCTTATCCTATCCTAGCCTAGTGGTACATATGTCCATCACATGGTGTTGCTCATCAGACTCTATTCTAGTGCTTGTGTCTATCACACGGCGCTGCATCCTAGTGTATATGTTTGTCACGTTGCACTATATCCTATCTTGCTAAAGCACTCGCCAGATTCTATCAAATTCGATGCCTTATCCTACATTCATCTTAGCAAACCTACCTGTTTGGGGCATTTGTTGAGTGAATTCTCTCAATAACTTATCCAATTGGCAATGTATGTTTATCACAAAATTGTCAATTCTAGCCTTGTTTTCAGTTTGTCTTCCCCAGGGCACCTATTTGAGTGAATCCTCTTAGCAACTTATCTAATTGATAGCTTATGTTCATCACAAAACTATCAATTTTGGCCTTTTAAGATAGAGACACGATTCTGTTGATTCCTCTTGAGTCAGTTTTTTTCCTGCGTGACCTTGTCACCCTATCTTGTCAGTCCTTTCTAGCCTTTCTTTCTTATCAAAAGATTGTCTATGATCTTTTCAAACATTTTCATCCAATCTCTCGAGGGGGCACATCATTCCCATCTTGGGGCAACTTTGTATCAATTTATCTTCTTTGAGCCAACGCGACAAGTTGCATTGTTTCAAAGAGAGGCAAAATGTAGACACCTAAAATTGTCCTTTTATCCTAAGTCTTCTATTAATTAAATAGATCTTTTATTTATTTAATTAATTCATAAATCCTTTTCCAAGCCTTTCCTCATTTAAATAAATACTTTTATTTATTTAAATTGTCTTTTTCTTAAATTAAATAAATATTTTATTTATTTCATTGATCCCACATCCTCTATTAATTAAATAAATTTTTATTTATTAAATTAATTCATTAGCCTTTTCTACCCATGACACATGTCATTCATCTCTTAATTCTTCTCTTACCTAACCCCTTTATCATTTAATTATTTCTTCTACCTACCCTTTAATCCTAGCCGACCATTTACCTTTACATCTCTTAATCTTATCCTTCCTTTTCTTACAAGTGTTCTCTATATAAGAGGATTCCCTCTTCCTTTTCAACCCTAATGATTGCGCCAATTAAGCCTTCTCGCGATCAAGCTATCAACCACAATTGGTGCTTTGTTGAGGTCTTGTGCACACATAAAATCTGAGAGCAACTACATCAAACAAGATCAATGGAGATAGGAGACAATGGAGATTGAAAGCCTACTTGACATGTGAGTGGTAATATTGTTTTATTTTGTTGATTTACATGATCTTAGGTATCTCTATTGGTATTGTTGAATGTTTCATTGTAGGACCTAGATTGTTTGTGGTTGGATCTTTATGGTTTTACAATAGTTTATCATCATCCATTTTCACCATATACAATACCTATCTACTATACTTGATGAATGCAAAATTGTAGACAAGAAATGTGGAATCTTTGTTGATCAAATGAGAAATATAATGAAGACAATTGCGGAATTCTTGAAGCGATTTCAAAATTGATTTGTTATGAACGCAAAAATCTACGTTGCAAATGCAAAAATCTGGAATCACTTGCGAAATCTTGAATCTATACTTGCAAAACACATAAAAATTAAAAAAATAGAATGCTATTACATTCATGTCAGGTCCACTAGAAATTTATATGAGAGAATTCATCATTTTTAACTAGATTCACAAGTAACCACTAAACCCAATCCAATTAATTAAATTCCAAACATAACACCAATAAAAACTTAAATATAATAGATTCAACAATGTGAAATAAAACAAAACATCTAAAAACCCCCGATGAAACCAAATATAATGCTTCTATAGTTCCTCTGCTTCTTGCGAGATGTTGGCTCTTAGAGTTGCACTATGAAAACTTGCAATATGAAGATGCAAGAATTTGAAGATAGTGGTTGTTGAAAAAGAAGGATCATTGCCGGATTTATAGATTTTGGAAAGATTGTTTGAATGGTTGAGATTCATTTGAGAACATAATTGATCAATGGTCGAGATTTCATGTGACAAGTTGGTGGGAGAGAATTGCGCATCTTAACTGTCCATCTGATTAAGAAGTTAACTAGTTTAATTGATTTGACAGAGAATTTGATTGAATAGTTTACTGACTTAACTGATTAAAAGACCGAATTGATTTATCAGTTAGCTAAATTGATTAGTCAATTAGAAAAAGGTGATTGAGAGTTAGACTCAAAGTTAGTGGCAGTTATAATTTTGACATGTGATGTAAGAAATTAGAATGAAATGTCATTTGATTTGAATTTAGATTTTCAAAAATGCCAAATGAAATGGAAATAAAGAAAAAATAAAAGAATATTTGACTTGGAGAGAATTTTTGAAAATCCAAATGAAATGGAAATAAAGAAAAAATAAAAGAATATTTGACTTGGAGAGAATTTGGTTAAATTAAATAAATTTAAGAGATTAATTTAATTTGGAGGACGTAATTAGATTATTAAATAATTTAACAAAATTAAATTATTTAATTATGCGAAAATAGAAATTGATTTTAATTGAACAATAAAAATTGTTTGATAAAGTAAATAGTCATAATTAATTAAATATAAAATTATTTAATTAATTCAAAGGGGAATGGTCAATTGATTAAATAATTAAGATAGAAATTGAAATTTTTTTTATGATGAAAAAGATGAATATTAATTTGGAGGAATAAAATTAGATTAATTAAATAATTAATTAATATAGAGAAATAATTAACATGTTAGTAACCAATGTCTTTTATAAATTATTTATTATATTTTTATTTATGAAATACATAATTATTTATTAATTTATTTATCAAATAACATAATTTAATTTTAGTTTTTAATTTTTTTATAATACTAAAAAATAATTAAAAAATAAAATAAAATAATGTAAACAAATAACTAAAAAACAATATATTTAATTTTAAAAAAATCTATATAAAAAGATCACATATATGATTCTAGAGATTGCTATTTCACTTCAATAAAAAATCTATTTAAAATAAACACATGAAAAATGATCTCTCACTTTACATAGATTTTTCCGAATACGCAAGTAAAGAAATATTAAAAGAAAAATCAGATCATTTCAAGTTGATTTTGTTTTGGCGCCACAGTTTGAATTTTGCCCAATCTTTATTTATTTTTTACGCGCGGGGGATCTTACGATGCCCGTAGCACTTACCTGTGTTAAGCCTGGGATCCCCTTGCTTAATGCTTATGCTGGCCCCTGCAAAATCATAATCGCACTAATTAAAATGCGCAGGTGTTCCAGCTCTAAATTCCGATTTTTTTTCCGTTTATGGATCACCAGATCTCACCCTCTTCAAGCTTCTACATATCCATCTGATTTCAAGTAACGGTTGCATTCATAGTCCGCTCAGCCCAAATTGTCAAGGTACGCAGGTTTTTCTGTTTGCGCACGAAACCGATCATATTTTTTTCTTTTGGGCTAGAATACCCGTTTCAGTTTTTGTCACCATTTTATCTGATTTGCAAAAAGGAGGCAATAAGCAGAAAGCCCATTTTAGTTTTCATCTCCTTTTGTTTTGATTACCAAAAACAATCTACCAAGGGTATCCATTTTAGTTGAAATTATCATTCAATTCTATTTACATAAAAGATATTACGGAATATTACTCGTTTCAGTTTCAGTTTCAGATCTTACGATTTTTTCTACCTATTCCGAGCTTTTGTCATATCTTTAGGTAAGGTTATTTTTCTGTCGCAGTATCATCGCTCTGCATCTCTCTCAGTGGAAATTTTCCACTTTTAACCGAGTTTATTTGCCAAATCGTTTAAAATATTTGATTTGATTTAGTTAGCAGCACATTTGTTTCAGCTTTAATTTCACATTATCTGCCTCTTTCTTCTCATTCTCAAGCAGGCCTCACTATTTATGGTTTATATTTTTCTTTTAAATTTACTTTGTGGCAATATTCTCTTTTCTGAGTCCCCCATTATTTTTGTATTAAATTTGTGTTTATGCTGAGAATGGTTGAATTGATTAATTTGATTTAAGCAAAGTAGGCATTTAAATTTTCAGTCCATATCTTCTGCCTCTTCCTTTCATTTCCAAACTCTTCTCAGAATCTAGGTAGGCCTTTTGGTTTTTGGAGGAGTGTCCTTCTAGGTGCCCATCATTTTATACCCTTTATTTTGTTTTTAAATTGCATTAGAGGCTATAAGTTTGATTTTACAAAATAAATAAATTAGCAGAGTATCCAATTAATTTTCAATTCCATATGCTGTGTTTTTACCGTCCCATTTTGACGCTTTTCTCAGAAATTTAAACAGGCTATTTTGGTTAGACGATACTCGGTTTTTGAATCTCTCTCTATGCCAGCGATATTTTTTTGTTTTTTGTTTTCTTCAAGATATTCTGAAACCATTTAATTTAGCTTAGGAAAAATGCGTAGGGGGTAGAGCACTTATTTCAGCTTTCAGTCCCTTCACATTTTGTGCTTCTTCTCGTTCACAAACTCTCCTTAGAATTTCAGGCAGATTACTATTGTTATGTAGCAATAATAGAACCTTTGCTGATTGCACGTCTTCGCTGAAATTCAACTCCTCTACTACATCCACTCTTCACGAAAAGAATATTTAAATGGGTTATTTTGGTTTGGCAAGTTTGGCAATAGGTCTGAATCTCTAACTGTGGCAGCATCATTTTTTCGGATTTTGTTTTTATCAAGAGAATTTGAATCCAGTTAATTTGGTTCAGGAAAAATGTATAGTTGGTAGAAACCCAATTCAATTTTCAGTTCTTTCAGATCTTGTTCTACATCTTTCTCACTCACAAATTATCCTCAGAATTTTAGGCAGGTTACTTTGTTTGTGGCAATAGTAATACCTTCACCCTGAAACAACCATTGTTGCACAGTAAAAAACATGATCCCCATAGACAAGTTTTCCTTTCTTTGGTTTCACAAAAGTCCGCATGTGTTTCTTTCTTTAGGGAAGTTCATCTCTTTCATGCAGTATTATTATCATAATTTTTATAACATAATATCTCACATTTTTAATCTGTTGATTGAATCTTGGGTTGACTGTAACTCGACTCCTCTGTTACATCAACAATTTACATAGATAATACTATGACTGAAGGGCAGGTTTTGTGGGTTTTGAACCTGGGCTGGCTTTGTGCAAAGCGACCCATCTTACTGCTAGATCACACTCCAATGGACATATTGTATTATTGCTTTCAAAACTATTTTTTTGTTTACGCTGCTGAAATATTTGATCTGTATGTTACTGAAGCCATGGTACCAACTTATTTGCAACACATTTCTTGTATGCATGGGATCTTTCCATAATTTTGATGCTCTTGTCTGCATTTCCATACAAAGTTTAGCTCTTTCTCATTTATCTGGCATTCCTTTTTGTCTTTCAGCAACAGGCTTGTTGGTTTTGTGGTGGCAAGACTTTTGGGCTCTTTAACATTTGGAGGGCTGGGGTGATTCCTCCTGCAATACAAAACAATCTCTCAGTCATATAGATTGTGTGACTTTCAACTTCTGAGGATTTCTCTTCAACCAAGCTTTTTAACTTTAGGGTCCTCTTAAGTGTGAGTTAGCATTTGAATCCAAAGCCTCACTGGCTCAAATATAAGAACAAATCTAGAAAAAATAAAATGCATTATGTTTTTGGTATCTCAATTCTTGATTGTTTGGCAAGTGGCTATTCCCTTGTCTTGAGAAATAATTTAAAATATGCTAATTGGTGTGTTACAAAATCTACCTCTTGGGAAGTTTTGTTTGTTTAAGGACTTCGGTTGTCTTCCTTGAGAACAAGCAGGACTATATAGGAGGCATAAGCCATATAGGGTTCCTGCCAGAAGCTATGCTTTTTTGGCAGTTGGCTGAGTGTTTTATACATGTCTCTGGGTATCATTATTTGATACTTTGGTAGAATGTAAGATTTATTCCCTATATGATATTAAAAAAACATGCAGGGTATATGAAAATAAACTGATTTAAGATTTTGGAGTGTAGGTTCTTTTGTTATCCCGTGGACTTGGAAGAGACGTGAAAATGAGCCAGAGTCGCACAATCTCCTTTGACAGTGATGAAGATGATATACTTTTTGTGGCTAAAGAGGCGTCTCCCATTCCTCGAAGAAAGCTGAAGCGGTTGAAGAGAGCAAGGGAGACCCCTAGTAACAATGCAAAAGAGAGTAATGATTTTGGTGACCCCATGGACTACATGAAAAGTAATGAGTTGGAGAGCAATGATCAGTTGTTGAAAACTAGTTCACCGAGCCTATATAATGAAGAAGAAGAGTGGATTAGCCAACAAAGCTCTAACAACTCAGTTGATGAAGTAGACAAAGAGGATGAAATAAGAGAAAAGAATCAAGTTGCTGATAGCGACATGGAAAAAGAACCGCACATAAACACAAACAATTCGACTGAAAATTGCTTCCCTGAAATAAATAAGGATAATGAAGATCTGAAGAACCCTGAGGGTACAGATGAATGTGTAGTGGAAACTACCCAAGACTTGGGAAAAGCAGCTTCAACCCCTCTAAAGAAAAATAAAAACAAGAGGAGAAAGGATTCCAAGAAGAATTCAAAATCAGATTCCAAGTCATTAAATGCAGAGGAAAAGCATGTTAAGAAAAAGGTGTAGCTCTCTAGCTATAGATCTACTGAGCCTCTTTTGATTTTCTTCTCAAATATTTTGTTTCATTTGGGTTTTTTTGGCTTTGCAGAAGAAGTCTGAACTTGAGATGATCCATGCTGAATCCCAGCGGCTTTTGCGAGGTTTGAATAGTTGTCAATTGTTTCTAATTCTCTCCAGTTTACTGTGAATGGTCTTCCCCTTTCCCTTTTCTTTGATGGAAAAATAAATCAGGAGAAACTTTCTGATTTTTTATTTATTACCATTAGAAACTCCGGATGCATCTTTCAAACCACAACCAACTATCAACAAACCAATTTCATCTGTACTCGAGAAGATCCGTCTTCGAAAGCTCCAACTTCAGCAAAGGTGAGGGTGACATAAAACCGGAATGTATTTCAAAATGCTTTCTGTTTGGTTGTGTTTATGAAAGACTTCAAATGAAATTTAACTCTAAAATATTTTTCTTTAACATTCATTTTACTCAATGGTTTGAAACAGAGGTGGAAAGGGGTTTGCTGAAATGTCAAAAGGATCTGGATATGAGGACACATCTTCTGAGGAATTTTCAGAAGACGGCCATGATATGGGATCTTCAGATGACGATGAAGAAAAAGATAGTACATTACAGGAGCAATCTCAATTTGAGGTGAATTTGCTAAGATGTTAGAGTGAAAGTACATTATTTTTATTTTTTATCTCGACAGGATAATTTCATGATAACATTCAATAAATGATTCTCTTTGCTTCAGAAAAAAACAGAAAATTCAGAAGCAGCCAATTTTGCTGCCCCATTTAATAATGACAATGGCATCCCTAGGACACCTGAAAATTGTGGTGAAACAAGCCTAGCTGAGAAGGTGAGTACTGCCTCTGAAGGCTTTAACAGAGATTCGTGGCGTTTGCGTTTTTCCCATAGCATTGCGATATTAGCTATGGTCTGTCTATGGCAGTCTATCTATGCTTTCTTTTGTCTGTTGTTTTCATGATTATATATGCCCTGGGTGGTGTGAGTGATATCACTGAGCAAGAAAGTGTGTATGGATTTGAGTTATCTTTTAGACCAAGGTCGGCTAATTGTCCAAGGCTCTAGTACGATTGCGTAACGTACTTAGAAACTTTCACAGGAAAATCAGTGGCCATAGAAAAAGCATGAGTTTTTTTGTTTAATTGGAGAGAAGTGAGAGGCCGCACCTGAATGATATTATTTGGATGTTGGCTTATCCTCAATGACTGTGCAGGCTGAAAAGGAAGATACTCCCAACACCTCCGGTGGATTTCGAGCACCAGTCGAGGACACGCAGGTTTTGATTTAAAATTTTTGAAGTGTTGCTTTCCAGAGTTTAAAAGAAGTTTCTTATTTGTGCTTAGAATTGTTTGGAAGTCTCACTCCTTAATTGATACGATTTCTACAGGACCTTTTTTGCGATTCTCAGCTGAGCTCCGGGGAGGATCTAGAGCAAAATCCCGATGATAGCAACCAAGACAACGAGGATGTTGATCCAGCTTTGTTGAGCATGAACTTGAAGCTTGATTCACATCCTGATGACGATGAGTAAGCATGAAAAATTCTGGTTCTATACCCCTTATTTTGGTTATCCTGTATTTCTCATCTTTCTCTATGGAGATTTTATAGTAAGTTCTCAGTTTTTAATTGTAGGATGTAAGCATACAACAATAAGCTAGGTTTTATATCAACGAACTGATTTTATTCTTCCCTTACTCTTATAGAAGGTACATACTTGGTTATCCTTTAAATGCATTTTCAAGGGGTACTTGCCAATAAGTTTCATGTATTGTTAGATTAGTGACCAGGATCTGGCTTAAGAATGCTGTGTTCAATCCCTTTGATAATGACGAAGTAAATATTATTTTTATAAAACTATTTAACCCAAGGGTTTTGCTTCCCATCAGATTGTTTGATGAAGATGACAACAAGGAAAATGTTGATCCCTCACCAAGCAAGCCAGCTGAAGCATCATTTCTGTACAGTAAAGGTGCTCCAGTGAAGGCATTTGTTGACGATGAAGCTGAAGACGAAGATGAGGATGTTCTAGTGGGGCAGGGTGAAGAGGATGACTCTGATGGTGATGAAAATGAAGACTTAAAGGATATTGTGGCCACTGCTGAAGAACAGCCTCAAGATCAAAGTATGCGTGATGAGCTTCATCGCAAATGGCTTGAACAGCAAGATGCCGCTGCAACTAATGACATATTGTTAAGGTTAGGAGGTGGTGGGAAGTGCAAAGGTCATCCAACCCGGAAAACAGCACTTCTTAATGAGGATGATGATATTGCATTTCGTGACCATGGAGATGACACAGTTGATTGTGATGATAAAATAGGCCATCACAGCTCTGATTCGGAAGAATCTAAACATGAGAATAGTGACTCTGATACAGAGGAGCCACCTCTAAGAACAACTGTAGACGATGTTGGTGACGATGATGTTTTTGTGTCCTCAGAGGATGAGGAAGTGGAAGAAAGATTTATGCGTGCACGAATGCTCCAGGAGTCTGTAAGTAGTTTTTCCTTCTACTTTGATAGGTGGGCAACACCTTATGTGTTTTCAAATGGTGAATAATAGTTAATTGGTCAATGTGGTACCAGATTTTGACAAAGTCTAAATTTTCTGGTCCTGTCTAATAGTTCTCTGGAAGTTGCAAATCCATAACCATTCATTTTTAATTTTAATAAAGACATTTCTTTTTGCTTTCATATCAGGAGGAACAAGAAGTATTTTTAGCTCCAGGAGATGATGAAACTTCAAGAGAGATTTTTGGTCTTATCAAGAAAGTGAATATTGCACCGAATGGCAAGAAGAAACCAAAAACTTCATCAGGTAAGGAGTTTTATGGATTATACTGCCATGAGTTTTTGTTTTCGTTATTTTTTTTGGGTATATTGTTATATACAGTGCTGTTCATAATGAGGTCTTGTAACTTTCCAAACTTCGTATTGCATGTCATGTTCGATGAAATTTTAGGCTCTGGAGGAAACAGCAATACCTCTTCAAAGGTGAGGAAAACATACTTTTATGTAGACATCTTAATTATTTGTCCATTTTTTCGGTCTCATTTTCTCTCTGTTTGTGTTTTTTAATCTGGTGTTTAGTCTTCAAATAAGATTCAATTGAGTGGCTTTTGGTTGGGCTAGCAAGACTTACCCGTTCCTTGTCTGATATTTTGATTAGTGATTAGCTCCTTTCCCTCATAGGTTTGCATCAGTTGACAATTCTCTTATTAGAAACTGACTACCTGCTTGGTCATTTACAATAGTAATCATTATTGGAATTGTCTCCGTCGTTTCGTAACGAGAGCATTCTTGGAGAGGATAATTTTTACTCAAGTTGACAAGATATATTATTTTGTTTTGCTTGTTTAAATTCACATCTAACTGTACATAGGCATGAAAAGTTTGCGAGGCTGGCATAAATATACAGATTGATGCAAATGGACTCCTGAAAATCAGGACGCTGACTGCCAATTAGCTCCACAGTCTGCTGCTATTATATGAGTCCTTGAAGGAGTGAATTTAAGATCCGATTAGTTTCTGTTTGAGTTGCTGTTATTTGGCATGTCTAATAGAAATCAATTTAGGGGGTTGCTTCTTTCTGTTAAGAAGTCATTCGATTGAATAATAAGGAATCGCAAGAATCGTAGGATAATGGTTTTTGAGATGTAATTTTCAGTAGGGAAGGGTAATGCAGCCTGATATTTTTATTTTTTATTTTTATTTCTTGTTAATTTCTGTCCTATTATGCTTATTATGCTTATTTCCTTTGTTATACAAAACAGAGTTTGTTTATTTGCAGGATCTGAAAATAATCTGCATCACAGATACCCATTAGTGAATGTTCATAAAATCTCTCAATTTTCAAATAAGATCTTAAACGAAAGAAAAATCCTGTTTCCTGTTCTCACTATGTATTTCACCTTAAGTTGTTGTGGAATCCTGATTGATCTTGGTGAAAACATCCTCATTCATTTTGTATTTTTAGTTGAAAACTCTTTATCTAAATCACCTTGAATGACTTCATGGGAAATCTTAAATCCTGATAAGAAGAGCATCACATTAAATTTGATTTGAGCCACTAAATTTTGTTATTTTAAAATTTAAACATAGCATACTGTAGGGTACCTTGAAATAATTATAGAATTATACGTATAACTTGAGTACTCAAATTTGTTTTGGAAGCTACCTTCTTGTGATCTGCTTGGACATATTAGGCAGTGCAAAGTAGCCAGAAGCCTGACTTCTATACAATTTATTTTGGTGACAAACTTACAATTCTGCTGCTACAGCAGATGTTGCCTAGTTTTTCTTTCCGAGAATTTGAACTGATCCCTGATTCTCAATGTTCCACAGGGAAACATCCCAAGTCTTCTGGGGCTGTGCCAAATGATTAGGGAATTTTTTTTTTTGAGGGGATGTCCCCAAGCATCCCTTCTTTTTCTACATTTTCTCATTCTCTGGGGACGTTATGATTTTTTTTGGCATCCCCGTGATGTTTTGTGTACTGGAGGTGCTACTTACATCTTGATATCCCTGGGGCATTGAGGGACATCTTGGTATTCCCTACTTGAACAGTTAACTGAAACAAAAAGGATGCAAAATTAAAGAATAAAGGGGGCATTTCGAAACGCTTGATTTTATGATCGTTGATAATTAACAAACAGATATACATTATACATTATACATTATACATATACATATACCTATACCTATGCATCTATCTATACGTGCATGCATGCATATGTATTAATATTTACAATTTTACATTACTATTTTATTATTTTATTTATTTATTTATTTTCATTTTTTAATGATCAAGATTAAATTTTTTTTCATTCAATATTTGACTATTTGAATTTTGTTTCCTTAAAATTGTTAATAAAATTTAACAATTTAAGTTATCAATTGAAGATTATAAAACACATTATTAATATTATTCTACTATACGTATGTTCACAATTAACTGTCCTTTTCTGTAATACAATTCTGACAATTATTATTGCCGGCACCCTCTGCTCTGCCCACTTCCCTCCCCCACACATCTTCGATTCTTCCAAAATCAGAAAAATACTATTGCCATCCTATCTCCATCAGTCTTATCATTCTCATCTTATCCCAGAATCTTGGAAAACATTGTTGTCATCTTATTCCAGAATCTTGGAAAAACAGTATTGTCATCTTATCCCAGAATCTATGCAACATGAACATAAAACATCTCATTTTCATGAACATGAACAGAAAAATCAAAAATATTATTGTTATCTTATACCAGAATCTTGGAAAACATAACTGCATGTAAAGTCAACTTTTCATCTCACAATTATTTACATGTATAAGACAATTGTTCATAATGACGTCGCTTTGTCAATTAAAAAATCAAGATTTGAGGTTGTAAAATGTCGGTAGATTGACCATATTAAATTTCTTCTGCAGTCATCTTTCCTGGGTAGAACAAGCTCAACATTACAGACATCACACAAGCAAAGTTTAGGAGGTTCTAGATCTTACATATTTGGTCGGGATGACAGCAATAGCAGGCACAGCATTTCAAAAACTGAAAACCAAGAAGATATGGTAAGCAACCTATCATTTTGAATATTGAATTATAGCAAGATAGTTACATGATTGAATTTGGAATTGCCAGTGTTTCATAACAAGTTGGAGGGCTTGGTGCTTGGAAATGTAGGCTCAGAAGGAAAATGAGTACTCTACAAATAATGTGAACAAAATGTCTTCGACCCAAGGCAAGTTTAAAAGGAACAAATCAGGAAATAAGGCAGCAAAAGATGCAAATGTATCTGGCACGGGTCCCTCTCTCTTTGAAATTCTTCGCCGTCAGACTTCTGATATGGATAGGACTTTGCAGAGCAGAAACACAAATGGACCCCAAGATAACAGGCCTGCCAATACAATGTCACACTTTGCTGCCTTCAGATCCTTTACATCACTAAAGAAGTAAATAAAGTATGAGTATTAATTGAAATGGTGGGTATAATTGTTTCTTCAACCTTCAGAGCATACAAGCTTGCCATGATTTAAATGGATTGGTCTATTTTCACATCCATTTATTGGTGGCGTGACGGGCAATGCAAATTTCTTGAACATATGTGAGTTCCATGCTGTTTATGCTGTTAATAATGACCTTACCGCTGCTGCTGTAAAGCTCTCGAGGTTATTGTATGTTAACGCGGGTTGGTTAATTTTGCTCTTCTTTATTCTTGCCATCGTGTCTCTTATCACCAAGAAAATAAATAGATTTGTTTTGTTGTCTAGACTAGATAAAGAGGCTTGCTTTTAGTTAATTTCTTTAGTCATTTTGTCTATTGCTTTTCATGTTTTTGCCCGTTTTGTTGTTTCCCTGTTAATGCTGACTTCTATTTCATTATTTAAGGGGTAACGATTTTTGCCATCGAATTCTTTTTTCAGATGTAGAGTTTCAATGATTTAGTATGAAGGGCTTTATATTGGAGAACTGGTCTTCAATTTAGATGCTTTGTATCCATTTGGGTTGAAATTCTTGAATTATATCTCGACCTTACGTTGCCACTTGTTCATTAGGGTCTACTTAATTATTAATCTCATTATCGAAGGGCAACGTCTATCTAGCATCAATATTGTATCATTGATTGTGTTTTAAAAATCAATTGAAATATAAACATCTGTTATATTTTAATTATTAATTAATTATTAAACACAGTCAATGTTATATTTTAATTATTAATTAATTATTAAACACAGTCAATGCTATAATATGGGTGCTGGATAGACAGTTTTGTGAAGAGTGTTTATTAATTCTTGCAAGGATTGTGCTTTTTGGAATTTCAATGCTTGAATGATGGACATTCAATGCCTTCTTTTAACCAAACTATCTAGTGGACATCGGACACCCTTAAAGATGTAGATTTATTATTGTGTTTGGAGTAAAGCATTATCATTCATTTATTTTATTGAAATAAATAAGAAAAATATGCAGAAATGAAACAGCTCTGATAAAAACAGTTAACAGAGCTGTTTTGAAGGTTCAGCGCAGCCAAACAGCATTATCATTTATCATGATGCATCTTTGAGCTTTGTTAATGTGCTTAGTTTAATAGGCAAATTAGGTCGAGATTAGTATTTCTATTATCTTGGTTCAATTAGTCTTTAGTTCATGCCTATCAATCTCTTGAATGCTTGAAAACCAAATCATTCTTTAGGATTGCAGGTTTTGGGTGTTTTTTTCATGTGCTTCAGTGGTTGAGAATGTCTCCTGGATTTGAGATGTTTTATGTTCATGTTGCATGGATATTGAATTTTGCTCGTGTTACTCAAAATTGTAAATGAGTTCACGTGGCGCTTTGATGCGAGCAGTTTCTTCATGTTCATAAGTTGATTTTCATTCAATTTCCATTCCATGTTTCATGGATGGCATTGCAATGGTTAAACTTGAGAATTGGCTCAAGGATGCTGCGGCTTAACTTGAATTGGTTATGTTTCAAAATAACTTTTGAAGAGTATTCTCTATAATGATAATCCATAAGCAATTATGGGATTGAAATATATATGGTTATGATCACACAAGTTCAATTATTTTATAAAGGTTAATATTTTTTATTAAAAGTATGGGCAGTTTTATGAGAATGAAAACTATTGAATTAATAATAATTAAATATAGTGTTGAGAAATATATAGATTCAATATCAAAAGTGAAAATCAGTATTTATTCAATAAATCAATCAAAGGATGAGTTACAAAGTTTGGACCACCACAACATGAATGCAAATTTAAACACCAAATCACATGAATCATTCTTCATTGGAATTTAGATAACCAAATACCAAAGCACAAACAAATAAACTGCAGTAACTGAAAGATAAGCAAATGAACAACACAACACACAACATCAAGATTTTTGACATGGAAAACTTGGTCAAGGGAAAAACCATAGTGGGAACCTACTCACAATAAGATGATACTCTACAGTAGTATGTAAAAAATATTACAATGGGCAAACACACTGCCTAGGCTCACTGCCAAAAAGATATATGCTCGAAAGGCTCCAACTTTCAGGGAAGTCTCATTGACTTACAAAATGAATTAAACTACAATCTTGAAGAAATGAACTGCAATAGTAGCATCTACAAATGTTTGATGACAGTTTTGATCTCACCACAACATTTCACCAAATGATATATCTCTTGTTTGCACATACAACTCTCTTTGATAATGCAGACATCACATTGACCACTAAATTATATATCACATATATACAAATCATCAACCTTGATAGCAAGGTTGGCTAAACCCTCAACCCTCAAGTCATAAATATAGAAATTACATTACACGATACAAAGATCGACCATCGGATCAATATTATGATTTACATTGCATAGCATGGACTTAATTCGAATTTCCAAACGATCACATCCATTGGAAATTGTGTCAAGGTCAACCACAACATGTTACACCACCAAAAATACCACAACACAAATGAACATCGATTGATATAAATCACCAAAAGCTCGCACAACGATCAAAGCGGATCATCAAAACAAATAGGACACGGTTAGGAGACACCAACAAACATGTTAGTATCATCTAGAGCAGTTGCACCATCACCACCTTTCAAATCTTCATCGATCAATGTTTCAAAGCTCAAGACCACAACCAATCAGCAACTGCCACGAAGAAAGATAACTTGTGGATCACCAAATCACGAACCATTTGAAATGAAGATACATAAGATCATCTCAAACAACATCCCAAAGTCTTAGCACACGATCTGATCATTCCAAAATATGCCGAAGGAAATACCGACAGGAACACCATCAGGAAACACCAGGAACACCAGCAGGAAACACCAAGAACCGGTAACCAAAGAATAACAAATTGGATCAGAAAATCTTCACAAGCTCACCGGAAAAACTCACATAAGTATGTTGACATCAATGACAACAACATATCCAAGTCCAACAACCAAATCCAATAGACTACAACAATCTCCCAACAATCTCAACAACTCAACATGAACAACCTCTTTATCCCTTCCATTTGTCCTTGTTCTTGTAGAGTAACTTCACATTCAATTGTTCTTCATTAATTTTACATTTGGGTTGAATTTATAAAATGACAAGAGTTCCAATACCACTAAATAAGGCTCTTCATTCCAAATGATCCCAACACTTGGATTGCCTCCACAAAAGTCAAAAGGACATTGATTTTGGCTCCAATATTTTCCCTCCAACTTGGGTGCCTAATTTTACAAGATAAACATTATATTAAATTTAATAAGTGATGGAATACTAACAAACACTTGTTGCCTCTTCTAGGCCCCCACTTGGAGAAACTCAAAGGTTGCTCATTTCTCCACTTCTCATGTAATTAGTTATCCATTCTAAGCATACATGTGTGGGGAAAATAATATTAAATAATTGTGTTCACAACGCACCTTATTGTTGATAGTGGAACCCATCACCCCTCATGAATGCATTACAAATAATAGTGAAAATAAATATTACAATTTTTTGTTCCCAATACACTTTAAGTGCCTTACGACACTTTCTAAGGTTGGAACCATGCAATATGACATGGGATTTCCAAGGTCATTGACACTTAATCTTATCATTCTTCCACTTAACATCATATATTGTAAACACATACATAGGAATGGCAAGCAAGGTAAAAGCATTCCTTATCTATCTACGCATTATTTGAATCTCCACCATTCTCTCATGCTCCAACAAGATACATGCACAAGCAATCATGATAACACCATCAAGCAAAAAACTCCTTGCACCCTCCAACATACCACATGGAAAAAAAGGAATATGCCAAGGTGAACCATATCAATTGTCAGTAAAACATGCACCAATCTTTACATGAGCATGAGCATCAAATTCAAGTGATATCAAAGGCTCCAAGTAATTGCCTTACTCATACCACTTGTAATAGAAACCACAACAAGGTCTCTTATCTCAATGCAATATTCCAATGCACACGTGACCACAAATAATGCCAACTTACGTTAACACTGAAACAATCTCATAAATATAGATGGTCCACATCCAAGTCGTCCTATTGCAATCAAATGGGTGATCAACCCACATAAGTGTATAACTCATAAATCCTATTCCAATGAAATATGCGTGTCAACTTGAATTTCATCTTCAGAATACTACCTGCAACATATTAATTTCACAAAGTACAAAAGAAATACTACAGGAAATCCAAACTCAACCAATGAAACTACATGAAATGAATATAAAATAAAAACATTATTACCTTTATGATTTAAGTCTCATTGTGTCCTAACTTCATTGTTCCTCGTTGCAGATGATTTGCTCTCAGACAAGCACTAATAGCTTCTAAGATGGCATATGAAGAATGGACTAATAGTTAACTGATACTGTGATATGAAAATGATTTATGCTCAAAAACTCTAAAATGCTATTTGCTTCAAACTCAAATTCACGGATGCAAGATGAAGACTCATAGATGACTATATGATTAGCTATTAGTCTATTTTTTCTATTAGTTTCAAAATGGCTTAGGAGACCTCTTTTTATAGATTTTTGAGTGCATGAGCTTAGGTGGCAGAGATCAACGACCATGATCAAATCTTGCAGATTGGATGGCTATGAGCAAGAAAGTTGAAGGTTGAGATAAAGGGGGAAGGAGAAGACAAGTGCCACTCATCTCACCTTGACTAAGGAGAAGACTTGAGAGAATATAGGATAGTTGGAGAAGATGTAGGAATGAGAGAACAAGCGGACTCAAGTCCTCCTAAGATATAGTGATGTTGGAGAGAATATAGATGAAGGTTAGGAAATATGTGTACGTACACAATATTTCATTTATTTTGGAAGTTGGAGATAAGTGGCTAATAAATTTTTTATTTATTTTAATTTTTTTGAATTAATTTAGCCACATGATGGATGAGTTGGCAAAGGAAAGATGAAGTGGAGATGGAAGATGAGTTGGAAAAGGGATTTAAATAATTAAGAAATTATTTAATTAATGAGACTACAGGATAGAAGAATAATTGATTAGAGGAATAATTTAATATTAGATATTTAATTAATTGATTAGAGGAAAAGGATAAATGAATTAATTAATAAAATATTCCAATTAAATTAATTAATAAAATATTCCAATTAAATTAATTAATAGAAGGACATGAAATGAATTAAATAAATTAATCTTTTCAAATTAACTATTTAATAGAAGAATAATTATTAAATAAATAAAAAATATTTATTTAATTGCTCATAGCCATTTTCATGTGTATACATTTTGCCCCTCTTTAAAATGATGTTGAGACAACATTGTTTCAAATATTAAATCAAGTCTAGATAAGGCGCCTGATGAAGATAAAAATCCCGATTGTGTGCCCTCTTAGGAGATTGATCGTGAAATTATTGAAAAAATTGGATTGAATGATTGATCTCATGATAATTGATTGAAATTTATGCAACTTTGGTTGATGAAAATTTCCGCTCTTTGATTACTTTGATATTCTGCTTAATTTGATGATTGATAGAGTTTGATTGACCTCATGATTGATGAGGGTCAATGATATAAACTCGAAGCTTTGATGATCTGATATGATAGAGTTTGATTGACTTCATGATTGATGAACGTCAATGATGTAAACTCAAGATTGGATAGGCTAGATGCGTAACCTCATGATGAACGAGCATCACTAATATGTGGTCAAAGAGATTGATAGAAATATCAAGTGAGCGGATAGGATAGTTGATTGATTGATCAAAGCGATTGATTGGATCAAGAACTGACATTTTGTTGATATCATGTTGCAAGAGGATCTAGATGTATTGATTCATCCAAGGGGAAACAGGAGGATCAACGAGGCCTACAACATCTGAAAAAGTGGTGCTCTTCGTCCTAGTTGACATATTGATATGAGACATTGATTTGTATCATGGGACATTGTATTTTATTGATTATTTCTTTGATATCATTGTGTACTTGGATTGTTTATTGTTTTATGATGATCTTTGGTTTATTATGCATGTTACTCTATATGATGATGATCTATATGCTTCATGATTCATATATTATGTTTTGATGATGTTTTCCTTCCTTTATTTCATGATGATAATGTTCTATATGATGCAATGATGATGAAATGAATATGCATTTGATTTTTTTTGATTTTGATGATCATGGATGCAAATGAAAATGATCACTAACTTAAATGATATGCTTTACTTAAATGATGCAAATGCAATGATCTATATGGGAATGCAAATGAATGTTGATTTTTTTTATTTTGTATGATTTTAAATGCAAATGATCGACATGAAATGTTTTTGAAAAAATGCAAATGATGATTATGAAATGCAATGCTTGATTAAACTTTTGCGATGGATGCTTATATGTAATGCTTATAATGAAATGAATGTAAGTACAAAGATGCAACTAAATGACTTTAATGGTAAAAAATGAACTTAAAATGATAATGATCCTAAATAATAATGATGATATATGACATGATTATAAAATGCTTTTAATGGAATGCAAACTAATGCAATGATTGAAATGCAACTAAATGAAATGAATGATGATAATTTGAATGATTCTAAAGATAAATGCACCTACAATGATCAAATGCAAATTGCTTTTGTTTGTCCAAGTATACTCAATCTTTATTTATGATCGTTGATCTCTGAATGGAATGAAATGCTTATAATGCAACTGACAATGAATGCTTATAATGTAGATGAATAATGAGCCAATCTAAAAAATGATCTAACTAAAATGATACTTCCATTCTTCATATGCTATCTTATAACAGTGCTTGATTTCATCATTGAGCTTTAAAAATGTTGTAAGAGAATACAAGCAACTTGACATAATGATTCAAGTTGACCTGAGTGTTTCTTGCATGGATTTTTATATAGAAAGTTTATACAAGCAACTTGATATAATGAATCAAGATGACCAGAGTATTTCTTGCAGAACAGACAAAGATTATCTCCTTTCAAGCATGACTTGGAACGCCCTCCTTGATATTTTGTTGATCATATCCATAGACAAGTACATACCTTAATAAGAGATAAACCACAAACAACAAACAAAGAAAATAATCATGCCCCATCATAGCTTCTCTAGTCATGGACATCCTTGAGTCGCATAGAGTACATGATTAGCAATAAAATCAAGATATAAACAATGAATCTTTGTATGTCATTCACATGTTCTCATGGTCATTAACTGATATAATCATCTTGATGAATGATCATTGATAATCTTTTATTACTTGCTAGTTGATTCTTTGTTTTTTGAGTTTCACGATTTAGTTGTTACAAAATGCCTTGATCTTCGTTGCTTTGTTGCTCGTTATCTGTTTCAAAACCCTACGTGTTTTTGGTTTTTCTAAGTTTTTCGAATGTTTTGGATTTTCAAAGATTTAAAAGATCACCTTTGTAAAAGGAATTAGGATTTTGCCCCCAGCAGAAACAAAACTTTATTATGGATGTATGAATTGATCAAGATCCAAACCATGGTGGGATATAATGCAGATATGATTGACTCTGATAAAATCTAAGACAATGACTATGATAAGTATGTCAAAGATTGATAATTATTGGTAAATTACATATTTCCAGTTAAATGGTTTAGAGCAATGGATGGGAAAGATGAAATGGATGAGCTAAGACAGATGGAAGCAATAGATGCGATAGGATGGATAGATGGGATAGGATGGATAGATGCACAAAGCGATCTCATAGATGGAAGAACCCACTTTAGATAGTGCCTGTTTACCAGGTTTTCATTGTCTAAATTTATTGCATTTTTTCCATATTTTGATTTTTTTCTTTTGTTTTCACTGTTTTATGCTTTTTAGGGATTTTCTGCTTTTCTGATTTTTACTGATTTCTTCAGGACTTAATATCTCAAGCATAGAATTTATTGAGATGGATGGAATTGATAGGTTCATCAAACCAATCACCTTCAGGGGTAGATAATTTGTATGCTTCTGAGCCATATGCTGCTACTATGACAAAAGGACCTAACCAATTTGGTTCAAATTTACCCTTCTTTTCTCGGTCTTGCTGATTTCTTGGATTCTCCCTTAGAACTATATCTCCAATCTGAAAAATGCGTGACTTGACTCTATGATTATAACTTATTGCCATTCTCTGTTGACATGCCTTCAAATTATCTGTTGCATTTTGGCGACGTTCTTGAATCATCTCAAGTTCTTGAAGTCTAGAGACTCGTTTTTCTTCTTCTGGTATAAGGCCTTTCAAGGAAACTCATAGAGAAGGAATCTCTACTTCTACTGGTAATATGGCTTCTGATCCATAAACTAAACAATATGGAGTTGCCCCCGTTGGTGTGCGGATGCTGGTTCGGTATGCCCAAAGAGCAAGATTTAGCTGAATGTGCTAGTCTTTACTAGCTTCATTGACTGTTTTCTTCAGGATTTTCAAGATTGTTTTGTTTGATTCCTTAACTTGACCATTTCCCTGTGGATAATATGGTGTAGAAAACCTATGTTGGCTATGGAATCGCTCACATAGTTCCTTCACATCTTGATTTTTAAATGGTCGTCCATTATCATTGATAATGGTCATAGGGACTCCATAGCGACAAATTATATAATTCAAGATGAATGATTATATTTATTTTCCTGTCACTTTCGTCAAAGGTACCGCTTCAATCCGTTTAGTGAAATACTCAGTAGCAGTCAGAGTGAACTTATGTCTATTAGAGGATGAAGGGTTTATCTTACCTACCAAATCAAGACCCCATTGGGAGAATGGCCATGATCCTGCCATAGGATGCAATTCTTGTGCTAGTGCGTGGATGAGATTCCCATGGATCTGACACTATTTGCATTTCTTGGCATATGTGAATGAATCTCTCTCCATAGTAGGCCAATAGTAACCCATACGAATAAGTTTCTTAGCCAGCGTTAATCCACTTGAGTGTGTGCCACAAATACCTATGTGAACTTCATTAAGAACTTTCTCAGATTCTTCTTGTTTGAGACATCTCAATAAAGTGCTATCTAGACCTCGCCTATATAAGGTATCAACAATAATAGTATAGCGGGATGACTGACGGATAAAATTTCTTCTCTGATTGCTGGATATGGCAAGAGGAAGGATATTCTCTTTTAAGTATTTATAAGTTTGGCCATATAAGGATTGATTGGTTCCAAATATATGGCAAATCATGTGGGTATGTTGGGATTCAATGGTAGGTTTCAAGATATCTTCCACTAGGAATTTATAACACTGTTGATTCTCCTGATTTTGCAAAAGAGATGCTATTGTAGCCATTGCATCTACTGCTTTATTCTCATTTCTTGGGATCTAAGTGAATGATATTTCTTCAAAGTGTTCTTTAAACTCTTCTACCAACTGTTTGTAAGGCATGAGCTTGTCATCCTTAGTTTGATAATCATCATTTATTTGGTTGATTATAAGCTGTGAATCACCATAAACATGTAATTCCTTAATGTTCCATTCGATAGCCATTTTGAGCCCAATAGTTAATGCTTCATATTCTTTAGTATTGTTTGTGCATGGAAATCGCAGTCTATATGATTTTGGAATTGTGTGTCCCTGCGATGTGATGAACAAAATTCCAGCGCCTAATCCATATTGTGTATAGGAACCATCAAAGTCATCTTGTAAGGGTGCTTCAACTAATTGATCAACAATGACCTATCCTTTGATAGCTTTTCGATCAACATATTCTATTGTCAAACTCACTTAATACCATAACCCATTTTGCTAGCCTACTTGTCAAAGTTGATTTGTTTAGCAAATACTTTAGTGGATCTATTTTTGCTATCAGTTTTACAGAACAAGTCAGCATATTATGTAGCAGTTTTTGAGTTGCGAATACAACTGCTAGGCATGTCTTCTCTATTGATGTATAGTTCAATTCATAGCCTACAGGTGTTCTACTGATGTAATACACTGCTCTTTCTTTACCTTCTTCATCATGCTGTGCTAAAAGAGCTCCTAATGATACATTTGTCGTTCAAATGTAAAGCAACAATGGTTTCCCTTTGATTGCTGATACAAGTACTAGAGGATTCATCAGATATTCTTTAATTTACATAAAAAATTCTTCGCACTTATGATCCCATTTGAATGGAACATTCTTATGTAAAAGATGAGTGAATGGATGACATCTATCTGCTAATTGAGAGACAAATCTTCTGATTGATTGCAATCTTCCTTGTAGAGAACACAATTGATTTATATTTCTAGGCGACTCCATTTCCATAATAGCTTTGACCTTTTCTGGATCTACTTCAATTCCATGAGTTGATATAATGTACCCAAGAAGTTTTTCAGAGGTTACTCCAAATGCACATTTCTATGGATTCAATCTTAACTGATATTGTTCGAGCCTATCAAAGATCTTGCCCAAGATGTTCAAATGTTCTTTCCTTGTATGGGATTTTGCAAGTATATCATCTACACAATCTTCCATAAATGTATGCATCATATTGTTGGTTGAAAATTTTGTACACTTGGGGAAATATACAAAATTGTGGTTTCAACCACAACACACGAGTAAAAACACTACTAATTAAGTGAAGGCTCCCCATATCTAACTAAAACTGAAATAAAAACAGGATGGGATGACAGTCTTCCTTCTTTCTTCAAGAAAGACAATATCCTTTTCTCTTCACAGAAAAGGATAGCGATTGAATATGAACAGTAGTAACCACTTTTAAGTAAAATGAGAGAAAGGAAATGAAGTTTCCTGAAAGCGCAAAGACTTCCGTCACTTCTTTCGGGACGGGACAACAATATCAAGCTCAAAGACTTGACTATTGGAAGTCCTATATACCCTTTGCTATACTAAATTTTACAATGAATAAAATACAACAGCTCAAAGACTGGAATAATTTATTCTTTTAACAGAAAGACAAGAAATAATGCAAGCTCAAAGACTTGCTGCTATTTCTTATCAAACAATAATTTTTCCTCAAAAATAGACGCAAGCTCAAAGACTTGCTACTCCTTCTAGAGATTTCCTATTTTAATTAATCTTCTCTACTTGCAGCTCAAAGACTTCAAATCAAATTGGACTAAGCTCCTTTAGAAACACTTTGCATACAATAAATAAAAAGAATCAAACTCAAACTTGTAGCTTAAAGACTCAAAACTTGAGTAATCCTTCTTTATTATTCTTCAAAACCTTCAATTCACATACATAAGCTCAAAGACTTCTTGCTGTAAATTTGGTAGAGTTTTTGCTTGCTTTCCCAAAAGATAAAGATTACAAAGGACCCTCTCTTCTATTTATAGGAGAGGAGCCTTGAGAAAAAGGTGGGAGGATCCTAACTAACTTGAGAAATTCCCTCAACCACCAAGACCTATTCAACAACTAATTATGACTTCATTAACTAACTAGGACTTATTCCAACTACAGTCCTAATCAGACACAACTTATAGTTGCCTTACAAGTAATTACAAAAATGCAAGTGATGACAACTTGCAATTACAAAAATGTTTTTACTAGTAAACTTGCCGAAGGGGAAACTACAATTCTGAAATTACAATTTTAAAATTTTACAACAAGTGTTAAAAACACTTAAGTTGCACCTCTTGAAGATATGAACAATTCAAACTTCTGAATAAATTTCTGCAATTCATCAGGATCTGGTTCATGAGTGTTCATAGCCACCACCCTAGTCTTTACGATGACATCATGGCATTGGCATAGCGTGGAATTGCCCTTTTCCAATGCTGACCGGATTTCCTGCAACTCAGTTTGGTACTTAATCAATATTTGAATGGAAGCGACTGAGAATTGTTCACTTCTCCATTCATCATGAATCTTGAGTTGCAGATCTGCAAGAACTTCTTCCTCGGGCAGCAGCTCATCATTCTGATTTAAAATGTCGCAGGATGCCTTTTTACAATGGGAGGTAACATCTTGAAAGACTGCTTCACGCAACTTTAAGGTCTCATCAATTTCTTCAATGAGTGATTTGAGAACAAGAGATTTGTTCTCCAGAAGTTCCTCATATTCAATGTACATGACTCTGGAAGGAATTACGTCATGCACCTGAAGAACGCCCAATTGATGTTGAGGCATCTTTCGCCAAGAAACTAAATTTCTCTCAACCTTCTCCAAATTTAGTTTGAAAGCACCCAAGATTTGATTTGAAACTTATCTTCAATGATCTCCAATTTAACCATTGTTTCAAATACCTGTCTTATGACTTGTGAACATAAGTCATGCAGCTGATCAACCCAGGTGTCTAAGGCTTGAACCTTTTGGGTGACTCTCTCGATACCTTGGATTGGTTCACTAACCCTGGAGGAAATAGATACTTGGCCTTCTCCACTTGAAGGTTGAGTAATACTTTGGATGGCTTCCATGAGTCTTTGATTCTCTACTTCCAATTGATCTTTCTTGGTCAACACCTCATCATACCGTTGTACCAATGTAGCCATTGTTTGTTGAGCATCATGCTTGACAACCTCATGAGTTTGCTTACCCAGTTGCACTTTTGTGATCCGATAATCAGCTGCTTGCATTTCTTCAACTGGTTTATCTGATATTGGTTCAGTGATTTTTGCCACTCTCATCCGATTTTCATCAACCGTCACCCTCAAAACTGTCTTTGCCCTCTTAACAACTTTAGGTTTTGATTGTTTCAACTGTTGGTAGTCAAAGGCATCAGGTGAGATCACCTGCTTCTTCCTCTTTGTAGTGAAGGAACTGAGCCATGGAGGTAAAGCCATTAACTCTGATTTTGGGATAGAGGGAGAAGCAGTTTCTTTTTGAATAACTGTGGTGACCTTGGGAGAAGTGTCAGTCTGAATAGCCACCATAGATTGCTGAGTGACGACAGGATGTGATGAAGATGTCATGAACTCATCAAAACAGGTCATAGAAGTATCAATATCAGACATAGGTACATATGAAGGATCATCTGAAAAGATATTCAACAAATTTTCCTGAGAATGACCTTTAGATGGTTTTGCTACTGAAAGTGGAAGGACGTTCTGCAGAGATTCCGAAACTGAAGGGGCAGATTGAGAGCTCACAACTATCACAGGAGGAAACATGGGTACCTCAATAGGAAGTGAAGAAAGAGAATTATGTGGGGACTCTATAGAAAGCGATTGAGGAGCATTATCAGATTGAGTTTCTCCTCTGAAGCTTCAGGATCAATCACATGAATTTCCAATTGTGGCTTCTCCTTGCCTTGAACTGTTATTTCCTGAGGAGGAAGCACCATTGCACGACTGAATCACAATTTAATCCTCATACTAGAAGAGGATGCACCTTCTTTATTGTCTAGTTGAATTTCAAACTTCCGCCCAAGAGGACCTGTAGAATCATCTTCTTTCCCAACCTTAATCTTAATGAGCTTGACACCATTGTTCTTAAGCCAGATATTGGTATTGGCAAGAACTGACTGAAATCTGTCCAAGATAGAAGTGCCTTCCTTATGGGACCAGTGGATAGAAGGAAGTGGAGCTTCATCAACATTCTGATTGACAAACTCAGGATCAAGAATGTTGCCATCATCAATCATCCCTTGTGGCACGTTCACGAGGTTTAGATCCACAATCTGTTCTGCAGTGAGTCGGCAGTAATCCATCTTGCGAATCTCCTTTTCGGTATGGAGATCAACCCAGATATCTTCTATCCGATGTACATGGATGAAGGTCTTCTTGATCTTCTCCCTCATGCCTCGGTAATCGAAATCAGCTCTAGGTTTGAATCTTTTGAGTCTAATTTCCTGCAACTCAGTCTCCATAGCCATGGCCTTGATTGAAGTCATTAGAGAATATTGACCAATCTTCAATGGGTTGTTGGAAGAAATACCCATGCCAACCTTGTGCTTAACTGACAGATGTGTATGCACAACCATGATCTGCCTCCCCAATTCCATGAGAATAATCTTATCTGTTGGGTATTGTGGGAGCATGTAAGGCTACCTGCCATAGCATCCAACTCTCATGTAGGTAAAAGTTGGAAATTGGAGAAACAAACAACCATATTTTTTCACCTTTTCCCATGCTTCATTTGAGACTCTTTTGTTCTTCAGGTTCTTGTCAAATTGACACAAATAATGACCAAAGAAAGCATGCCGAACCCTTCTGAAATGAGACCTACTTGATCTTAGAGGCAACTGATCATAATATTCCCAAACCGGTACAAGCATGCGGTCACCCTTGGTGGAAAGACCTGGGAAATGTCTAAGTGACGCAACAATATACACGAGATATGAATTCATGTAGAAGGTGAAGGTAGTAGAGATGACTGCAAGTTGTTCACACAAAGAATCACTGATGATCTCACCCCAACAGATGTGCTGAGATTGCCTTATTAACATAATAAATTGGTACATCTAAGGTTCAAAAACATTGGAATGTTCCAATCCCATCATACGACTTAGAAGAGTAATAGTATCACCGATCTCATTCTTGAAATCAGATTGATATAACTTTGTCCATCTGGTAAGTGCAGTGCGAGGTTCATGAATCCATTTGTTGATATGATGCTTACAGTCTTTCTCCCTTTTGGCAAAGTATTCAGCTGCACTTTGCTTGGAGATCTCTATATAAATGGTTTCAGAAGGTATTTTGAAAACCCTCTCTATAGCTTCTGCATCCAGGTGAATGATCACTTCTCCATCATCATTTTTAATAACTCGTGTCTCTTTATCAAAATGATGGGCACATGCTAGAACAAATTCTGGTTCTAGGGCAGCAACTGGAAAGGATGCGGCATGATGGATATGGCTGTCCAGCAACCGTTGCATATCCCCCTCCTTTGGATCTTAAATCCTTTGTATGAATTCGGACATGTCAACATGCCCTATCTCAGTATCCTTGATATGATCAAGGGATGAGGAAACCTGTGACTGCGGAACTTCATTTTGGTATTTATCATACCTATATTTCATCTTTTTTGGAGTGGGAGATGATGATACATTTGTCATCTGGAAACAACTGGGAATGCTGCAATGTAAATCCAAGAGTATCAAGGCAACATCAAAGTTAGTATCTTTAGACATTTTCATTCCTCCAGATGGGAAAGATCAACTTTCGTACTTTGGCTTTGTGAGAGGAAATATAAGAGGTGGAAAAATAAGCTTTTGACTTATTTCGGGTTTTGAAACATGTTTTGCAAGTACACAAGAGGGAAGTACAAACGTGCAATCGGGTTTTGAATTCCGAATGCAATTATACTTGCAAAACACGAAGCATGAATAAATGGAAGGAGAATGAATTTTCAGTTTGGAAGTTGGGAAGAACACATTTGCAATTGGTTTTCTAAATCCAAATGCAAACTTATTTACAAACTAAAAATTGAAGGAATGGACGAAAAAAAGGTATTTAGGCATGCGGGAAATGACGAAGATGATAAGTACGAATGAGGGAATTGGAAGCAGATAGGTAAAAATGAATTTCGGGAAGATCACTTGGAACTTTGTCATGCTAAAATGGGAAGAACTTTCAACTTGTAATCCGGATTTCAAAACCCGAAATTGGGAAGAACTTGATTTTTTCATCATTGAAACTTTATTTTTGGACTAAAGAAGGTTAAGTCTTTGTCCAAAAAGGGAAGAACACATCTTGAGGTAGAACTTTTAACACTTGCAAATTTCTTTGCAAATTGGGAAGATTGCAAATTGGGAAGAGCACATCTTTCTTATCTTGAAACTTGATTTTTTGGACCAAAGAAGGTTAAGTCTTTGTTCAAAAAGGGGAAGAACACAAATTTTCCTCTTACTTGCAATCGGGTTTCTAAAACACGAATGCAAGTAAAGAAGGAGAATTACAAAGGGGAAGAACAACTTTACTTTACAAATTTCTTTGTAAAATGGGGAATTTCCTCTCATAAACCTGTTATGAACATGAAGAAAACTAAAACTAAACAAGAAAAAGCAACGAAAGAAATAAGAAAGAAATACAAAAATAAAAATTACCTTGCAAGGTTGAGAAGAAATCCAAACTTGGAGAATCAACCCAACATGGAAGATGATGCCCTTTAAATAGAATTTACACAAAGGGAAAAACTTAGCCACGCATTGTGACAAAAGCAAAACCGATTTGCTATAAAAATGCCAAGGAGATGGTTTGAAACTGATTTCATTCATCATTAAATACAAGACAAAGCAAAAATGATTTAGGATTGAAAGCATACCTTATAGGCGAAGAATGTGCAAAATAGCAAAACACGTGACTGGTTTTTAGGGCCTTTTTTCCAAATCCGAAACCAAAAATGCACATAAAATGGTTTGATAAATTCTTAGAATCCAATGCATTTATGGTTGAGCCAAAAACGCCTTAGGAATAGATAGCTTCGAACCCCCAAACCATGGCAAATCGCATGAATGCATGATTCAGAAAAAAACGCTTTGAAGAAGACAAATGGCGAAAAAAAGGTTTAATGAATGCGTGGAAAATGGGTTTGAATCCTTCAAAGTTGCAGCAAATCCACACTTGGAAGGAATCCCTACATTTCTTCCAAAAAATTGGAACGCAAATCAGCTTGCAATGGCATGGAAGAATTTCGGGTTTTGGAAACAAAACAACAAGTTTTTCAAAATGTTCATATTTTTGCTTCTAAGGCCAATTTCGGGTTTTAGAAAAGAAATTACAAGTTAAATTACTTGTAATAGGGAAATAGAATTCCCTTTACAAGTGATTTCACTTAAAACATGTAAAGGGGTTTTAAAATCCCATTTACAAGTTTTATTTTTACTTTATAAAAATAACTTTAAGTTATAAAGACATGTAAAGGGGTTTTAAAATCCCATTTACAAGTTTTATTTTAACTTAAAGTCAAACTACTGGTAATGGGGGTTTTAAAACCCTCATTACAAGTTTTATAAAAACTTGCAGTTGGAGAAAAATTCCCCTACAAGCCAAAAAGCTTCAAGGGGGTTTTGAAAAACAAATTACAAGTTACTTGTAATTATCGAAAAATTCCCCTACATTGAAGCAAAAACATAGCAAACGGACTCGAAACATGATGAAATTCGAAACGTAGCTTGGGGATGGATCAACGATCGATCTAGTCCAAGGATGGGGAGAATTTCTGCCTTAGGAATTGTTCCATAGAGTAAATTTTTTCATTTTTTAACAAATTTTTTTATATGATAGTCCAATTTTTGAAATAAAAAATTGAGGACAACACATATCATGAAAAATTATTGTCATAGCTCTTTGATAAGTTGCTCTTGCATTCTTAAGCCCAAATGGCATAACATTCCAGTAGTAAGTACCCCATGTACAGGTGAATGTTGTCTTTTATTGATCTTCAGGGACAATTCTTATTTGATTGTATCTCTAGAATCCATCCATTAATGAAAACATCTCATGTCCTGCTGATAAGTCCATAATTATATCAATATTGGGTAGTGGGAAATCATCTTTGGGACATGCCTTGTTCAAATCTCTAAAATCGTTGCAGACTCTTATGCTTTTATTTAGCTTTGACACTGGTACAATGCTTGAAACCCATTTTGGATAGGAGACAGGTCTTATGAAACCCACATCCAATAGTTTCTTTAGCTCAGCTTTTACAAGGAGAGCGATGTGTGGATCCATCTTCCTTAGCTTTTGTTTAACTAGTTTTGCTTTTAGATCTACATTGAGATGATGCATGATAAGATCTAGATCAAGTCCTGGCATGTCTGCATAGGACCAAGCAAAATTTATTTGTCTTTGTCTGAAGAATTTTATGTATTCTTTCATTTCTTCATCTGATAATGATGCAACAAGATGAAGTATCTTGGAATCCTTTGTTGTGCCAATGTTTACTTCTTCTGTTGGCTCTATTAGAATAGAAAATATATCCTGAAAATATGTAGGGAGGATGTCAAATTTTCCATGTTTTGGTGCCTGAAAGAGGTTTTCACCATTAGATACATCCTTTATTTTTCCTCTTGATTGATCTAGTGTTGCCATGAAATGGTTTTCAACACTAGGTCTTTTTCTTGTTTTAGTTCAATTTTGCGACTGGAAAGTTTGGCATTCTCCTGACTGCAAGAAACGTTACTTGATTCCGCGATGGAAGATATCTTAGGTGTTATGGTTTTGACAACAGATATACAACTAAGTCATGGTCATTGGAAAATACATCCAATTCAGGGTTTTCTAGGTTATCCCAATCAATTAGTTCTGGATGAAGAAGGGGTAAGTCATAGTCATCGTCATTGTTAGGTGCTTCAAGGTTCATGACATAATAGTCATAATTTGGCATAGAGTAGGTAATGTCATAGATAGAGCGCTTTTGAGGATAGTCTCTCCCCAGTGCTCTCCAATCAGTTCTAACAAAATCAATATTGGTATTTTGTGGTTAACAATCAGGTGTTTCTTCATCTGACATTTGTCCCTCAAACAAATGGATTATATCAACACATACATCTTTAATACTGCAATTTCCTTCTTGATTAATTTCAATAGATTCATTTGTATTTTGAAGTTGACATACTTGTGTAAATGACATATAGGATTCTTTTGCTATCTTCCATCTTCTCTCGAACTCAACTTCTTTTGGACTAATAGTCAATCCTTCTTGACTATCTATTAGTTCTTCCATACATTGGTACGTCTTGCTCATCATTTGATAGAAATCTGATATTTCCTAATATTTGATCAATAACTGTTTGTGTTTCTTGTGGTGTTACTTTTTGTTCTTTTTCTGTGTTTCTTGTGGTTTTACTTTTTGTTCTTTTTCATCCTTTTTCTTTTGTTGTTTTGTATATGCCTCTTTCCTCTGAATTCTGAGTTCTCCTTGTCTTCAACTCTATCCTTTGTTTTGTGAAATATGAGTCTTAATTTGTAATAGCTTCTTGTTCTTCATCCTTTTCTTCACTTGATACACTAGATGATAGATTTGGACCCTATTCACATTCATTTGAATGTCTCTGAACCATTGTCTAGGATTACACCACTATACCATAGAAGAATATTGTATGGTGCAAATAGTTCTCTGATTTTGGCCATCTCTTCTTTCACTACTTCTAGAATATCTTGCTCAGATTCAACACTTGTTTGTATTCCTTGAACTTGTTTGCAAGATTCTTCTTCTTGTTTGATTGCAAGTTCTTCCTGTTGTTTCTCATATTCTTCTTGTTTTTGTTTGTTGGCTACTATTTTTACGCTGCTAGGTGTAGCTTTTCTTGCCATGGTTCTTCTTTAGGAACTGCTTTCTTTCTCCACCTTGGCTGTTGATAATTGTGTTGTTTTTGCTTTGATTTTGGATATCCAAGTCTTGATTTATCTTCTTTAGATTGTGAGTGAGGACAAATAGGTTCTAAAATACCTTCTTGTCACTTACCAATTGGTCCTTTTCCTTCATATCCCATTTTTTGCATGATCTTATAACCATTGCCATATTGCTCTATGGGAATATTGACTTCTACAATTGCTGCTATAGTTTCATTTTTATCTTTGTACAACCAATGAAGAATGTCCTTGTCTTCAAGTCCTTCTACAAGTGTTCCAGCTCTAACAAATGCTCCATCAAACATTTCTACTGATTTTTCTGAGATCCATGGTTGAACATTTGTAGGCTTTCCATATGGTTTAGGTGAAAGTGGCAAGCTATGTAAAGAATATTTTCCCATTCCTTCATCATTTAATTCAAGTTTTTTCTCAAAGGTTTCCCATTATTTTTCTTGAATTTCTTTAGTGGGATAGATTGATTCTCTGTTATGTGGAACTCTTGTATCTTGCATTGGCTTCAGATTATTGCAATATTGGCTGGAGTCTACGATTATAGTGACTTCTTGTCCCTCATGAGGAAACTTTACACATTGGTGATATGTAGAAGGAACTCCTTGCATGTTGTGTATCCATGGTCTTCCTTGAAGAATGTTATAAGATAGATTCAAATCTAAAACATGGCATAATGTATTCTTTTCCACAAGTCCTATTTTGATTGGTAACACCACAGCTCCTTTAGAAGAACCCTCTTCTTCATCATAAGCCTTAATGGTTATTTTCTTCTTTGGATCTACTACATTTTCTAAATATCCCAAAGCCTTTATTAAACTTAATGCACAAATGTTTAAGCCAACTCCACCATCTATGAGTACGCGTTTGACACGAGTTTTGTGAGTGGTGACTTCAACATGTAAGGGAGCATTGTGAGGATGTTTCAAGAATGCATCATCATTTTCAAAAAATAAGAAGCAATGAGGGGCTATAAGGTGTCCCACCATGTTTTGGAACTGATCCACATCCAAGTCTTTTGAAACGGTTGTTTCCGTTAGAGCTTTTTCCCAAATTTCCTTATACATAGGTGAAACTTTGAGGAGCTCTAAAATTGATATTTGAGTGGGTATTCTTTGCAATTGTTCCACTATGTTGTATTGTCATGAAGTGGATGTTGATTCATTTGTTATACCAAGAAACGTAACCTTTTCTTTGCTTCTCGTAATGACGTTGATTGGTTCTGATGGTGTGTTATCTTTAATGATGATGACATTTCCCACATCATCATCTTTTGATTTAGATTGTTCACTTTTTTCATAGTTTGGAACTGGAGTTTTGAATTCTAGATGTGATTCATTCGTCTTATGACTATCCACTGTGATAGTTCTATTATCGATTAAATCTTCGATAAGGTGCTTCAATCTTTGACAATCATTAGTTTGGTGTCCTTTGTTTCAATGCTAATTGCAAAAATGATTGTCATTCCACCAATTAGGTTTGACTTGTGATTCATAGTTTCTTGCTTCTGGTAAAGTAATCAATTTATTTGCAAGAAGAGTTTTCAAAGCTGATTCCAAGGGTTTTCCGATGTTTGTGAATTTCCTGCGAGGATTGGAGAAGAAAGACTTGGATTTACTATTTTCTTGATTGTTACTGTTTGGGATTTGACTTGATAGATTAAAGATTGGTTGCTGTTTTGTAGCATTATTGGCGTCATTTCCTTAATTGATAACATTCCTATTCTTTGACCAAAATTTAGGTTTTTCATTGTTATTGTTGTTGTTGTTTGTTGTTGTGATTGTTATTGTAGGAATTATTGTAAAGATTTAGCTCTCCTTTCTTTACCATTGCGTCTTTTATTTTTAGACCATTTTCAATCATCTTGGCAAAAGGAGGATATTGCATTTTTAAACGGTAATTCATTTCACTGATAAGGTTGTCAATGAATATGTCCATTTTCTCTTGATCAGGTACATCTCTTGGATACCTATTAAACATTCATTTCCATCGCTGTAAGAAGACCATGAAGGATTCACCGTTCTTTTGCTTAACATTGCATAAATCCAGCATTGTTATCTCATTTCTTACATTGCAGGGGTATTATAAGATAAATCTATTCACAAGTTATTCAAAAGATTTGATTCCAGATGGTAGTCTTGAGAACCATTCCATCGATTGTCCATTTAAACTCCTAGGGAATAAACACATCAGGTAAGTTTCATCGTGTGCAAATTCCATACTCATAGTGCAAAATTCCCTAATGTGATCTTGAGGATCAGATTTCTCATCGTATTTATCATATTTAGGGATTTCACAATGCTGTGGGAATGGTATCATATTTAAACTTTTGTCAAAAGGATATGGACATATGTCCTCCAATGATTACTTCTTGGAACTTGTTCCATTCTGCATATCTTGTATTTGTTGTTGTAAGGTTTGCATTTGTTGAGCGAGAGCTAACAAAGAATTATGCATATGAATTCTCTTTGTCTCCTCATAAGTTCTTCTATCACTACGCTCTCTTCTTGTTTCATCATGGTTTTTTCTTGTTTTATCTCCTCTTGTTTACTCATGACTTACTTTATTTACATCCTCATTATTTGGATCATCTGTGTTTTGATTATTACTCGTCTCTGCATCTTGTTTCAAACTTTTTATATTAAAGTCTTGTGGTAGTTTAGCTCCTGATTTTGCCAACATTAAAAAGTATTTTTCTTTTTGTTTCTCCAATAAATTTTCCATTAGATTGTCAAATTTGAAATCTTTCTCAAGGTCTCTAATGGTGTTATTGACCGCTTCTTCATCAACATCCGTATACCCAAAAGTTTGGAACATTGAATTATCTTCTTCCATTTGTTTTTGTTGTTTTCTGAATTGCTCATATCGAGCTCTAGTCCAAACTAGCATGTGATTGCTTCGAAAAATTTCTCAAGTTTTGACCTTCTAAAAACAACTCAATAGGTGATTATTAGTTTAGGAAGGTAAGCTTTGTTGATTTTACCACTGTTATTGGTTTGTTGTGATAAAGTGTCTCTTTGTTGAAAAGAACATCCTTGCAAAATTTCTCCATCAAATTCTATCCCACAACCATGTAAATAGTGACAAAAATGGCGTAGGAATGTCCTATGTTTTAACAAGATATTGCGATTGATATACAAGAATCTTATCCTCGTCTGAGTATCTTTATAACTAGGTTTTCTTTTCTTAAGGCGATATTTAAAAGTCATATAAGCATATGATAGTTTACAAGTTTGTTTGATTCCAATGTGAGTGCAATTCTGATTTTGATATAACCTAGGTTCAAAATAGGAACGATATATCCAAGATAATGAACAAAAGGTGGATATGATCAAGTTTCATGATAGAGGATTTGATATATCCTGATGAGAAACTGATAATGATGTTGATTTTTGCACTTAAGATGGTTGAATCACTAGCTTGTTGAATGTCTTATGCTTATGAAAACTTTTTGGAAATAGCCTATTGGATTGGTAACCCGATTATCGAACTAGTTTGAAGGTCTGCAATAGTTTAAAGACAACTCTACTCAAGAAGGGTTTTTGATACTGACTTTGAAATTTTGGTCTGATATGCTTTGTCTCAGATGCGAGAAAGCATTTGCGCCAACTTTTTGGTCAAAAGCGCTAACTTATGGGACAAATGCGCCACTGTTATTTTAAAGCGCTGCTCTGTGACACTAAAAGTGAAAAATTGTGTTATAAAAGAGCAGTTTTATGTTTAAAAGCGCTAATCCACTGATCAAATGCGTAAACATATGACATAAAAGCACTCTATTGTTGTTCAAATTCGCTGTTTTGCATAATAAATGCGTGGTTCTGCACCTCAAAAGTGCTGTTCTGACTGCGTTACAAGGATTTTTCAATTTTTCCAGCAAGTTGTTAGATTTTTTCTCATTTTTAGATGATATTTTTTTTTTCAAATTTTGACCATTCTGAGCATGTTATAGACATAGAAGACACAATGTTTGAAAAACAAAATGCACAAGCAAGCACAAATCCTTTGGTAGGCCGAGACAATAATTGTTGAATCTGACATGGGGTTTCCCCCGAGGCTATGCTATTCAGAGCAGATATTTAGATGCTTGACCGCATTGGCTCCACCCTCGACACTCACTTCTCTGGGGCAGCCAAGCACCAGTTCCATGAAAAATCCCCATGGAAAACTTTATATCTCTACTAAGAACCGTATGTGTGTGAGCCGCTTCAGAGGTCTGACCTCTTGCGCTAACAATTAGAAGGATTTTGGCAACTAGTACAAGTGGTTTTTAGTAAAGGCTTCCGGTCATGTGGTCATACATGCGACACTTTCATCTCTGTAAATATAGAAGGTTCCCAACCTATAGAGGTTACGCTCCATAGGGTTTATGGGGAAACATAGTGTTGGTATGAACTTATCAACACATGTTGTTTATGACTTTCGTCACAAACACGGTTTATTTAGAGTGGATCGGAAGGACTTGGTATTAGTCTGTTTCCACTTGGTTCGTTCCCCTATCATTGTCCCCCTCAAGGAAGCTCGGGAAGGTGGGCCCTCTAAAGATTACATATAAAAGAGAGTAGGTCTGGTTTTATGATCACCGTATGAGGGTGAGAGCATACTTACCGACTACTTTATCAAGCACATAATAAACAAGTTTACTTTTAGCCTTCTACAATCTATGTGCAACTACTCTAAAGAAGTCACTCAAAATGCAAGTTGCATGTTGTCGATTGTCCCCCTAGTTAAGCTAAATGAGCAAGATATGATGTATTACTCTCCAAAATAAAACTCCTAATTAACTATGTGAGAAAATACACGAAATTTTCTTTAAATAACCCTGCACATAGATATGTTAGTAGTTTGAAATTTTCAGTTCTTGGACTTTCGGACCTGCAGAAAAGTTTATTAGTTGAGAATAAAATCTCTATCTTAGCAAATGTACTGTCTTCCACCTCAAAAGCACTGACCTAGGTGACAAATGCGTGAACCTGCGATACGAAAGCGCCGCTCTACAGACTAAATGCATGAATTCACAGACAAAAGAGCTAACCTAAATGCCACATGTGTTAACCTGCGAGACGAAAGTGCTAATCTAAGGATTAAATGCGTTGATTTGCAGACAAAAGCACCAACCTAAATGTCAAATGTGTTATCCTGTGAGATAAAAGCACTAATCTATTAAATGAATGCACTGTCAGAATTCACACAGGCGTGAATCTGGATTACAAATGAGTTAAACTTATGTGTACGAGAACTAGATAGGATATTAGAAAGATATATGCAAGGCTCCAGCCCCATGGTGGGCGCCAAAATGTGTCGACTTGAATTTCATTTTCAAAATACTACCCGCAACATATTAGTTTCACCAAATACAAAGGAAATACTATAGGAAATCCAAACTCAACCAATGAAACTACATGAAATGAATATAAAATAAACACATTATTACCTTCATGATTTAAGTCTCATTGTGTCCTAACTCCACTGTTCCTGGTTGCAGATGATTTTCTCTCAGACAAGAATTGGTAGCTTCCAAGATGGCATATGAAGAATGGACTGATAGTTAACTGATACTATGATATGCAAATGATATTAAGCTAAAATTCTATGAAAATGATTTATGCTCAAAAACTTTAAAATGCTATTTGCTTCAAACTCAAACTCACGGATGCAAGATGAAGGCTCCTAGATGACTATATGATTAGCTATTAGTCTATTTTTTCTATTAGTTTCAAAATGGCTTAGGAGACATCTTTTTTTTATAGATTTTTGAGTGCATGAGCTTAGGTGGTAGAGATCAATGGTCACGATCAAATCTTGCAGATTGGATGGCTATGAGAAAGAAGGTGAAGGTTGAGATAAAGGGGGAAGGAGAAGACAAGTGTCACTCATCTCACCTTGACTGAGGGGAAGACTTGAGAGAATATAGGATAGTTGGAGAATATGTAGGAATGAGAGGACAAGTGGACTCAAGTCCTCCTAAGATATAGGGATGTTGGAGAGAATATAGAAGAAGCTTAGGAAATATGTGTACGTACACAATATTTCATTTATTTTGGAAGTTGGAGATAAGTGGCTAATAAATGTTTTATTTATTTTAATATTTTTGAATTAATCTAGCCACATGATGGATGAGTTGGCAAAGGAAAGTGAAGTGGAGATGGAAGATGAGTTGGAAAAGGGATTTAAATAATATAGAAATTATTTAATTAATGAGACTATAGGATAGAAAAATAACCATTAAATATTAGATATTTAATTGATTAGAAGAATAATTAAAAATTAGATATTTAATAAATTGATTAGAGGAATAATTAAATATTAGATATTTAATTAATTGATTAAAAGAAAAAGATAAATAAATAAATTAATAAAATATTTCAATTAAATTAATTAATAGAAGGACATGAAATGAATTAAATAAATTAATCTTTTCAAATTAACTATTTAATAGAAGAATAATTATTAAATAAATATAAAATATTTATTTAATTGCTCATAGCCATTTTTATGTGTATACAATATGCAACCTCACCATCATATCAATAAAACAACAAACCACGATATCAAAGATGATAACTAGACATATATCTAGAAACTTTAATTGCACGAGTAATGTCAAATCTGAAAATAGATCAAAGCATACCAAGTCTATCTATATTGCTTTTACATATAGGATGTGGCTAACTCCTCTGTTACATAGTGTCAAACAAATATACAATGATATGCACATCTTGCAAACAAATATTTTGCAATAGCTCTCTCATCACCAATCTTCATAGCTCTCCCAAGTTTTTCACACCCAACCATGTGAATACAAACATCCAAAAAGAACATTACCAAAGAGAGAACTTGCAAATCAAACCATATATTTGTTCCATACCAACATGTACCAAGCTATATAATGTAAGATCTCTTTCACCAAATCCCAAATTGAAAGGATACCAATATCTAACATTCAAATTAAATGAAATATGACAAAAATAGATGTACACCTCTCACAACAAAGGGGGATCAAATAAACCAGTCATTCCCACAAAAAATTGAATATTGGCAAATTCACAAACCATTTCCTGCACCTCTCTAAATAAGTCCTCAAAAATAGAATCATATCTCAAGGCCAACAACAAGGAAAACGACAAAAGTCCATAAAACCATGTATCTTACAAAATAAATAATGCATTTGATAGTTAGGTGGACATACCTCTCAAATCATTCACTTTCTGAGTAGAACAAGAGTGGGAAACAAAATTCTCATGTGCACACAACACCAAGCTATAAAAGATTACAATAAATGACAACCTTCTCTTCAGGTCCACAATGGATTCACAACCATAACCATGTGTAGGTTCCTTGGTCTTTATGTTGAAATCCTCATTAAAAAGTAACCATCTCAACACATGATCTAAAAAAAATGAGATCTTATAGTCTTACCTGTTTCTTTCTAATCTCCATGAGCATCACCAATTATGCTAACTTTAGATGCAGCCCTAGAAAAATATGCGGCTCCAAACAAATGATTAATACTTAAAATCAAAGAGAACTAAGAAGACCTTTGCCAAAGTTCCAACAATAAGAACAAAAACAAATAGTGACATCAAGATCGCACTTCTCCTCTAGAAGGAGATAGTATCCACCAAATAACGTATCATAACTGACTCCTCACCAAAGACTTAGAATTTCTTTGTCGCAAACCAATATGTCAACATCTCCAATCACACGAAGATAACCATCCATCATCAAGTGATTAATCCATGCCACTGCCAAAATTGCCACTGATATGTGTAACCAATCTCTCCAAGCATTGTGATAACCATCTCCTAATTGAAGGTACTTCATGTCCCCTACATGATCAAATAACTCAACACTAAGAGATCTCATAGGGAAGAGTCAAACCTTAATCTCCAAACCAAGAAGATTAAAATCTGCACATCCCTTGTCAATAGAACCAAAGATGTCAAAATCTCAATGCACTATGAAGGAAGAATCCAAAAGCTCCACATGACACCAACAACTATTACAAAATAACATCCATCTTCTAATCAAAGATTATCCATGGATCATTAAATATTGCAACAACAACAATTTATAACCAAAATCTTGAAACAAAGAAGATAGAACACATTATGTAACTGCATAAAGCTTCCACTAAAAGTGATATTGAGCTATACATAACATAATGAAAAATATCATTACCAAAACTCCACTAAAAGTGAATAGAGCTTCTCATCCACCATAATCTACTACTAAGATTCAAATGAACAACTATATTAGGTACTCCCGAAAAATCGCCTTTCTCACTATAATCAACATACTACTGTAATAATGATGACAAAAAAAAAGGCTTGCATTTGGAGATGCTACTAATGGTAATGAATGTTTAATATGAGTTGAAATTGGATATATTGATTCACCCCTATTATATTGTGTGCCCTTCAATAGTAACTCTTGAACATAAAAAATTCAAAGGTGAAGGTATTGTTTGGTTATAGGAGAGATGAAGTCGACGGTTTGTCTCCATGCTAAAATGTGCCATATATCATTTAATGGGTAAATAAAAGACTTGAGGTTGAAGAAAATATTTAAAAATAGTTTCATAATAGTTTTGAAAGCCATAAGAATGGTTCTTAGCCAAGCCTTTCAAAAGGATGAGGTATGATATAGAGTCAATACAATCAATTCTTCTCAATTTGTGACACTAATATTAGATCTTGGGTAAGAGAAAGCTACTAAGAATAAGGTGTCAAAGACTCTCATAAGGCTCAAATGGTGAGTGGGATTTAATTCCGTCATAGAGAATATAGTGATGGGTCTTGGAGAAAATGTGGAAGCTTATCAAAACTACAGTCGAGCAAATGGTGGTGAGATGAGAGATTAGGATTTTTATGAGTGGATGTCCACAGCAAGCTTGACATTTCCATGCAATGGATTTTCTATGGTCTCCATGTAGTAGTTAATCTAGCCTCTTGAGTAGGAAAAACCCTAACAACCCCATGAATGGGGAGTAATATTTTATTTTAATTTAATTTAATTATAATACAAAGTAATGTTTTGATTAAATAAGAATGGGAAGGGATCAAACCCATTACATGTTAGCCATCAAGGCAAAAAGAGAGAATCTCATGAGAGGTGAGATTGGGAAAAGAAGACAGATTAAGCTTTTCACTGGAGCTGGGAAGCAGTGGGAGACAAGGGTCCAGATCCTAAACAACATAATTCTCTTTCACCACACCCAAAAGAGTAAGGGGAGAAGGAGAAGGATTTTTCCTCCTTTGACAAACTACAATCTAAGCAATACTATCATCCATGACCCCATTACAATTGGAGAAAAGAGGTGATCCCCCCACTAGGGGATCACCAACAACTGAGGGGGTGAAAGGCAGTCATTGACCATAGGAGGATGAAGAAGCACCCAAAACAAGATGAGATGGGCACAAAATAGGAGGAACAACATTCAGAACTCCCAAGAACAACAAAGTCTAGTCTAGAGCAAGACAATAACCAAGATCCTGAGAAGAGACATCCTTAGAAGATGAAGGAACCTTGATGGTCAAGAGTTCTTCCTTAGCGTTCTTCCACCAAGTAGTGGTTCCTTTTAAACACAAAAGAGAGGAATTCGAAGCTAAGTGACCAGTAGCAAAATAGTGATTACATCAGAAGGGGAGCCCCTCATAATCCAATAGTTGCATCCAAGGTTTACCCCAACCATTAGAACCACATCCCTAAGGAGGGGTTTAGAGGTGTCAATGTCAACCAAAATGTGAGAAAAGGTGGAATGACCCATGTGAGAAGTGAAATCATCAATTTTCAACAAATACCCAATTGAGTTACCAATGGCTTCATAGCAAGACTCCTCACAAAATTAGAGGGGAAGATTTGTAAGTCAGACCCAAATTAGATGCACATGAAGTGGTTTAGTGAGGGGATTGAAAGAAGAAGACCAAAGTTTAACGGAGAGGGAGTGGTCTCCCCAGGCCAATTGTTGTCCCAACACCAAATCACAATCCTTAGAAGAAATAAAAAATGCAATGAAGAAACCTTTTACGCAAGGGAAAAGCTCAATCTTACTTGACACAATAGGCTTTCAGGAAAAAAGGACTTAGTTGCGTAGATCCGAAAGAGAAGGCCAAACATTGGACAAATGACAAACCAAGCCTCATCTTTGATAAAAGTCCTCACTTTCATCTACCTTCACATCGCAAATAATCATGGGTGAAGTCTTGGTGTAAGGAAGAGGCCAAGCATTCGCTGGGGCGAGCAAGACTAGACTTCATGGTTTGAGAAAAGTTGTGTCCCAATAGAAGATCTGGATGCTAAAGGAGGGATAGAGCCAACTTAGATTTCCTTGACACCAACCTTAGGGTGAACCACAACAAAGACTCATTGCATAGGAACATGACCAACATTCCTAGGAATAGTAACCAAATCACTTTGCAGAGCTCAGGAAGATCTAGCAATGAGAGAAGAGGCTGAGGGAGTCACTTCAAAAGGAAGGGAAACACAAGAGGAAATTAGGGCCAAAAAAGAGGGTTAGGGGGCAACTATAGTGGAGAATGCCAATGAGAGCCAACAATGCCACAAGTTGTGGACTAGGAGAACAATCAATTGCAGGAACAAGGGATGCATGGGGTACAATAGGGGCACGAGCGAGATTGGCTATAACTACCATATCAAACTACAAAAGCATTAGATAATAGAGTAATGTTATTTCATAATGCATATTTTTTTGCATATACAAAAAATCATAATTATTTTGTTAAAACAAGATCCTAAATATATAATGCACATGTATTTTTTTATTTGCATCAAACAAAGACCTTTATGTTTAGTGAAAAATATATTCGCTAGAAAATATTATATAAATATAATAATTAAATCAAATATATTATACTTTTTATAAATCTTATTCTAAAAGTTATTTTCCTACAAAATCTCATGTCATGGTGATTTTATTTGATAGTCCAAGATTTTCTTTGAAACAAATATTTTCTCTAAAAACTAGGCGAGTAGAGGGAGGATGGTATCAAAAAGGCATTTGAATGAAGGATAAAAGTACCGATAAGGCTCTAGAATGTCTATTTTAATTAGTCTTTTAATTAGTTTAGTATAAACTTTTACTGCACCAATTTCCATAGACGTTAGTCATAGTTTGGTCTGTGGTTATGTTAAGACTTTTTTTGAGTACTCTTTTATGTGTTGTGATGATAATTATAATATAATATATGTGTTTATGAAATATGTGCATGATGTGATTAAAACAATTTGTTGCTATGATTATTTGATGTTGTATGTGCTAACTAATTTCACAGCCATTCCTTTGGACTTTAGTTGATTGTTCCTGTAGTTGTTCATTGTTCCAATTCCTGTAACCATTACAAAATAGTGTTGATTTGGTCAAATGGCAGTTTGAAAAGATTTGACTGTTTAGAAAGAGAACTTATGCGTGGAAATATTTCATTATGAATTTAGCTAAGGATTAAGTTTCATTTCTTAGAATAAGTTTTCTAAATCGGGTTAAGTTCATTTGTTATTCTTTACTTTCCCGCAACATCTTAGTTGAACATCAGCTGATTGAATTCATGTTATCAATGTGAAAATTCTATTGTAGTTACTGATTATTAACCTCCTATCTTTAATAGATTATTTGATCAACAAATATTGGAAAATAACACAACTACAACTTCACAAATAAAAATAGGTGGAAAGAAATATGTAACACAATGACATGATATTTCCAGACAATTGTCCCTGGAAAAACCCCGAAGGGAAAACCAGTACTGCAGATGAGAAATATATTAACTTCAACAAATTAAGAGATACAAAATTCCTTGCCTCTCACTGGAAGAACTCCGACAATCTCCCAATTTCTCCCACTGATATTCCTGCACTGCTATCCCTAATGCTATCACTGTGCCCCTTGCTAACACCACAAGACTATTTGCTAACTCTGCAAATAATTCACAAACTTCATCTTTTCTAAATGACCCATGACCTCTTTTTATACTACTCTGTTGGAAAACCAATGATCGAGATTAATTCAAACCAACGACTGAGATTAAGACAACTCAATAACCAATAACTAATTTTGGCTATGAGGTGTCACCTAAAAAGAGCCACTATTAAATAACAATTGTTATTATCCTAACAATAGGATCTAACAAAAACAACCATTTTCTAATTTCTAGGTTAGGACGAACAACTGTCCAAACTACCAATATCTAATGCGGCTATTTCTGGGTCAGGACGAACAACTGTCCAAGCTACCCATAATTAACACTTCCTCTTAGCAAGGAAGCTGTTCTGCATGACACCCAACTTCTGTATGAAGAAGATGAATTTTGCCTTCCCCAATGCCTTTGTCAGAATGTCAGCTACCTGCTGATCTGTAGGTATAAACTGTAGCTGAACAACTCCACGCTGTACACAATCTCTGATGAAGTGACACTTGATGTCTATATGTTTCGACCTATCATGAAACACCGAATTCTCAGTCAACTTAATGCAACTTTGATTGTCGCAGTGTATTACTGTAGTCTCCACCTTCTGACCAAACAAGGCTACTAGCAACTTCCGAAGCCATATAGCTTCACATGTCACCATGCTAGCTGCTATGTATTCTGACTCTGCAGAACTCAGAGCCACAGACTTCTGCTTCCTACTGAACCAAGAGACAACTCCTGATCCTAGACTGAAACAACACCCTGAAGTGCTCTTCTTGTCTGTTGTACTGCCTGCCCAATCTGCATCAGTATAGCCCATCAACTTGATTCCTTCACCTTGAGCATATCTAATCCCATACTCGATTGTACCTCACAAATAACACAACACATGCTTTGCCGCTGTCCAATGTACTCCCTTTGGCTCAACCATGAACTGACTAAGAGAGTTAGCTACAAATGCTATATCTGGCCTGGTATTGACCAAATACATGAGAGAACCAATCAACTGCCTGTATAAGGTGGGATCTACATCCTTCTCTCTGGATGTGTCTACCTTCCTCCAATTTGTGATCATAGGTGTAGACATGGCTTTGCAATCTTCCATCTCGAACCTCTTCAAGATTTTGATGCAATATTTCCCTTGCCCAAGGAAAATATCTCCATCTGTCTGCCATACCTCCATGCCTAGAAAGTAGTGCATAAGTCCCAAATCTTTCATCTTGAACTCCGCTGCAAGGTCCCTCTTGCACTCCTCTATGAGCCCTAGTGAACTAGTTAGAAATAAGTCATCCACATATAGGACAAGAATAAGAATCTCACCCCCAACCACCAAGTAGTAGAGGTTAGCATCTGCCTCACTCTTCACAAAGCCCATTTCCTGCAAGTAACTATCAATGCGCTCATACCACGCTCTGGGAGCCTGCTTGAGTCTGTACAAAGATTTCTTTAATCTACACACGTGGGTCTCTTTACTGTGTGCTACAAAGCCCTCTGGTTGTTCTATGTATACCTCCTCTTTCAACTCACCATTCAGGAACGCTATCTTGAGATCCATCTGATGGATATGCCATCCCATTTGTGCTGAAATTGAGATTATAGCTCATATAGAAGTATACCTAGCAACTGGAGCAAATGTCTCCTCATAGTCTATTCCCTCCTTCTGAGAGAACCCTTTTTCCACAAACCTTGCCTTGTATTTCTTGATGCTACCATCTGCACCGTGCTTGATCTTATAGATCCAACGTGATCCAACCACAACCCTATCTGATGGTCTAGGAACTACTTCCCACACATCGTTCTGCATTATTGAGGTATACTCCTCAACCATTGCATCTTGCCACACCTGATGTTGTACAACCTCTTGATAGCTAGAAGGTTTACTATCTACCAGCTGACCAACTAATGCTACATAGTCATCATACCTGGCTGGTTGTTTCCGTTGTCTACTACTCCTCCTAGGAGTACCCACTAACTCCTGAGTAATCTTTTGTGTCGGCTGAACCTCATGATTCCTACTGCCAACTGTAGAGGATGAAACATCAACCTCCATGTCTTCTTGATGCATCTCCTACTGTACCAGTTGCTCCATACTCTCTGAACTCTCACTACCTGAGCCTATGCTTGTACTAGTAACTATACTTGAGCTTTGCTGCCCTTGACTTGATTGAGCTATCCTTGGAGCTGCTATCGGTTGCTCACTCTGATCATCTACTGGAAAATCTCTGGACCTTCTAAATGCCTTGTCCTCCATGAACTTGACATCACGCCTGACTATAATCCTCCTGGTCCCTGGAATAAATATCCGACATGCCTTTGAGGTTTCACTGTACCCCACAAAGTACCCCTTTTCTGCAGTCTGATCTAACTTGGTACATGTATCCTTAGGAATGTGGCAATATGCCAAACTCCCAAAGATATTGAAGTGAATGACATCTGGCTTCTTCCCAGTGAATGCTTCCTCTGGTGTCATCTTCTCTAGTACCTTATGTGGAACTCTATTTTGTATGTATATTGCTGTACTGCATGCCTCTGCCCACAGATAACGAGGCATATCCTGGTCATGCAACATAGCTCTTGCAGCCTCCGATATAGACTGATTCTTCCTCTCTAAAACTCCATTCTGTTGTGGATTGTAAGGAACAATCCACTCTCTCTTGATTCCTTGCTTGGTGCAGAACTCCTGGAACTCATTTCCTTTGTACTCGCCTCCATTGTCTGACCGAAGAACCTTTATCTTCTTTCCTGTCGAATTCTCCACAAGAGCTTTGAACTCTTAGAAGCAACTGAAAACCTCATCCTTGGTCTTCAAGAAGTATATCTAGGTCTTCCTGGAGAAATCATCAATAAAAGTAACAAAGTACTCATACCCTCTGAGAGACTTCGTCAACATAGGTCCACATACATCTGAATGTACTAGATCAAGAACACCCTCAGATCTTGTGTCACTTCTTGGAAAAGATGCTTTCGCAAACTTGTCCAACACACATCCCTTACATATATCATCATGCTCTGTGCTCACCTCTGGAACACCTATCACAGTCTCACGAAGCAATTTAAGTGCTCCATGATGTATATGGCCCATTCTCTTATGCCATAGCTCTCCAAGATCTCTAGGATTACTGCTGCTCATGAGTGCCTTAGGAGTATCAAACTGCAACCTATAAAGTCGACCACTCCTAACTCCAATAGCTATGGGTGATTTCCAATCCTTATGCTTAATCAATACATGTGATCCTCTAAAGAGTACATTGTACCCTTTGTCCTAAAGGACAGATACAGAAATCAAATTCATCCCTAAGCCTGGAACATGCAACACATCATGAAGAGGAATCATCTTACCATTCTCCCTCTGAAACTGAACAGTTCCTTTCCCAACTGGGTTTAGTTTGGACAAGTTCCCCATAGAGATTTGGATTCTGGTGTTCTCCTCCTTGTAGCTAGAGAAGTACTCTCTAACTCCTGTCATATGAAATGATGTCCCACTATCTATATACCAGACACTCTGTGAGGTTGAGCTAATCATACAAGCTATGAGTGCAAACTCATCCTCCAATCTACTAGAGAGCTCCTCTACACTTGCTGAAGCTGCCACTTGGTTCTTGCCCTTCTTATCTTTCTTCCTTTGTGGGCAATCACTGACATAGTGGCCAAACTCATGACATCCAAAGCATTTGATCTTAGACAGATCCTTCTTCTTCTTCTCACCTTGTGGATTTGATCTTTTACCAGATCCCTTCTTTGCTTTCCCTTTACCCGCTAAGGCAATGTTTTCCTATTCCACCTCACTTTTTTGACTCTTATTGTTGGCTGCATTAACAAGGCTTAGTCTAAGCTCCTCTTGAGTGAAATCACTCCAAAGTTGATCCCAACTTGGTAAGGTGTCTCGTCCATTAATAACTTGAACAAAGACATCCCACTGCTTAGAAAACCCGTTTAGGGCTATTCTTACTAGCTCGTCATCATCTGGTTTATCTCCAACAACTGCTAACTCATCCTTGACAAGTCTAAGCCTGGTGAGGTAACATGTAACATCTTCTCCCTTGTTCATCCCAGTATTCCTCAACTTTTCTCTAAGAATCAACTTCCAGTTGGTGGTTGCATTCTGGTACAGATTCAGGATGGCGTCCCATATTGCTTTCCCTTTATCCAAATCTAAGATATGAGGAACTATGTGATCCTTAACACCGTCAAGGATTATCCTCCTCACTTTGGCATCATCCTTCTTATATGCTACAAGAAGTGTTGCATCTATAGGTACAGTCACAACAGTGGTAACATATTCCTTGATACCATTCTCTTCTAGCAATAAAGAAATTCTGGCTTTCCAGACACCAAAATTTGAGGCTCCATCTAATCTGTCCTGATCTCTTAAACCTACTGAGGCCATCTCAAGGGATAAAAGAAATAATAATTCTAAAGAAGTCAATCTAGATTTTATAACCCTTCAATTTCTTTCCTTGCCTAGGATAAGCCTTTTCTACCCTCAACTTAGCTCTGATACCATGTGAAAATCCTATTGCAGTTACTGATTATTAACCTCCTATCTTTAATAGATTATTTGATCAACAAATATTGGAAAATAACACAACTACAACTTCACAAATAAAAATAGGCGGAAAGAAATATGTAACACAATGACATGATATTTCCGGACAATTGTCCCTGGAAAAACCCCGAAGGGAAAACCAGTACTGCAGATGAGAAATATATTAACTTCAACAAATTAAGAGATACAAAATTCCTTGCCTCTCACTGGTAGAACTCTGACAATCTCCCAATTTCTCCCACTGATATTCCTCCATTGCTATCCCCAACGCTATCATTGCGCCCCTTGCTAACACCGCAAGACTATTTGCTAACTCTGCAAATAATTCACAAACTTCATCTTTTCTAAATGACCCATGACCCCTTTTTATACTACTCTGTTGGAAAACCAACGACTGAGATTAATTCAAACCAATGACTGAGATTAAGACAACTCAATAACCAATAACTAATTTTGGCTATGAGGTGTCACCTAAAAAGAGCCACTATTAAATAACAATTGTTATTATCCTAACAATAGGATCTGACAAAAACAACCATTTTCTAATTTCTGGGTCAGGAAGAACAACTGTCCAAACTACCCATATCTAATGCTGCTATTTCTGGGTTAGGACGAACAACTGTCCAAGCTACCCATAATTAACAATCAAACACATTTGGATTATGTAGTATAATGTTTAGTATTCCCTTGCAAAGGTTCATTGTTTAGCATTTCATTTTTGTTATAATATTCTCTATTTGTTATTTTTCTAGTATTTTACTTCATTGTTATTTCTTGGAATTTCTATAGGATAACAACTATAGGTAGACTTGTAGTGCACATACAGTGCTGCATCATTTTAAGTTTCATGTCTTTTGGTTGATAGAATACATGAAGTCTTTTAAGCCATGATGGATTATTCAGTTAGGAAAATCATCCTTGAGTTGTGAATTAACATTCCACTCTCAAATCGAATTAAAAGGCCCTACGAGTACCACCTTCATTCAAAAATTCTTTCCATACAAGATTTTCACTGTGAAACATATAAAATATGAAAGAGATGCATTCAATTGAAGGTACCCACCAATCTTCACCAAACACTCGAGATGGATTCATTTCATTGGAAACTAGCAGCCACTAATCTCCTTTTCAGGGAGATCTTCCACGAGGTCCATTACACGATATACAATCTTTTCACAAATCTATGAACCACACAATGCAAAAGCTCCCACTGCAGCCAAAAAATATTCAACACTTCAAAGAAGGACACCCCTTTCTTAATAGAGCCATTATCTTTAATACCAAATGTTGGAAAAATCAAGGTACTGCAATAAAGCTTCACAAAGTTATAAAAAATTAAAACTAGATTACTTATTCAAGATTTCCCACAAAGATTAAGTGATTGCACATTCAACAATAATATGAAAAAATAACCAAGCCACAAGAGAGATAATGTTTACATGGAGAAACCCTTGTGGGAAAAAATCCACACTCAAATGAATCCAAATCTTCAAATGATTTTATATCAATACAAATTCTCTTTGAATTTCTATAGCACTTTGCTACTTCTACAACCTTCAAGACAACCTTACATTTTACTAACTAAAAGTACCAATTTATAGAAGAGCTAAGGTGAGAACACCATTGTGGTATCTCAAAACAAGAGGCATAAATCACTTGCAAAAACCATATGTACCCATTATTGGACAACTTGAAAATCATAAAAAATCATAAATGATCACATGGGTACCTAGCCTATACCCAATAGGAAAATAGTGCTCAATTTTTACCGATGGTTGACATGCACAACTTGCACCCCACTCAAGATAACATGTAAATAATATGCAACAACATGCAAGTGAAAGCGAACCCATCTCCAAAATGAATGCCTAGGTAAAATATTATGTATTTGCAATTTGTAATTACCACCAGTGACTAGATCTTCCTCTATGAATGCAATTATAATTTTTCATACATATATTAAAAATTATTTCCCTACATGTCCTTAAGCATGCAAGTACACCTTCCACGGATCAAGAGCCACATGAAACTAACTAAAAATTGTAAGTTTAATGTTACCCTATGTTAAAAGAAAATACACAAACAATTTTGATAGTGGACACAACTTTACAACTTTGATGAAATTCTAGAGAGCTTGTGAACGACACATGGGCTTAAATTTTTTTATATTCTTTAGTTATTTTGAGCTAAAGAAATAAATGCTTGATAGAGGGGTTGAAAACTAAGAGAATTAGACTATGGAAAGAGAGATGATTTGCTTGCTTTACTCACCTAAAAATGTATTTGTTTTCTTTATTTTTTACATTGAGATCGATCTATACAAACCTTGTTGACAAGACTTGGGTTGCATGGTTATGATTGATAACAATAATTATTAATAATCCTGAAACAAGAAAAACCTTTGAATGTAATAAATTGCAAGCCATTTCCCATTGGTAATATTCAACTGACAATAGGGTATATCAATAGTTTCACAATAACAGTGGCCAACACCTAAGGAAACTATTTGAATTTTACTTGTTTGAATAAAATAAAGTCACAAAGAAAGATTTATCCATTTATCATAAAGTCAAGTATCATCACACCAAAGTTTGTCTATTTATAGTAAATTCAAGTGTCTTCTAAAATCTTTTTTAAGATAAAAATTTCTACTTTAAATTCTTATAATTAAATGAAGATTTAATGAAGTTGCAAACCCAAATATGACCAAATGTTCGTTGAATTCTACAAGAATACCTACAAATCACCATCCTTCCATTTACAACTTGTAGAGTCAAAAATTGCATATCCCTTTGCAAGTTCACCTACAATTTTGTATCCACTTTAGTGTCCATTCTCCTAGCATCCGAGTAAGCTCATTTCAGCCCTTGTATCAATTTTTTCCCTCTCAAGATGCTCAAGACACCTTTTCAACAACTATCCTTCAGCTTTCATTTTGCATTAGCCACATGTTTATCTTTCCATTCATCATTTTTGAACATGATTTGTTTGGACACTAGCACACTGCGCTGACATCCACGTACCACACATTCATCTTGTGTCATCTTAACGTTCAAATGTTGGTTATGAGTATTTCAAGACTTTTCATATGCCTAGGCTGGTGGAAATGGTTCAGAATCTTCCAAAATGACTTGACAACCCTCTTTTTTCCCCTCCTCTTCTCTCTTTTAAATCCATCTTTTCTCTCCATTCATTCTCTCTATATTCTTGACACAATATCTCTAGTTCCTCCATGCAATCTCTTGGGTATTCTCACAACTTTCTCTTTCTCTCCTTGCTAGAACAACTTCACCTAATACTCTTGGCTTCCTCAAGCCTCTTTGGTAGTATCTCTCTATCAATCCACCTCATCTTTAAGCATCTTAGGAGTTATCACATCCCCTATCTATTTGATCATTTATTATTCTATCTATTTATCTTTTGATCTTTCTATCTGTCTGGCTGTTTGTGGAGGTGGAAACACCAAAGCAAGGGTTTGATTGAGGCAAACCCCTATACAGCCCCAACATTTTTCCTCTTCTTCCAGTGTGTAGGTTTTGTGAAGGCATTCAAATGCACAAAGGTTTGTTGTATATATTTGTTATTCATTTCTTTTATTTAAATCTTTATTATACTTCTTTGTATATCTATTGTATATTACTTGTTGGTATATTTTTTATTTTGGCTTACAGGTTCTCTGAAACATAGAGTTGGGTTTTCTCTATTTTTTGGGTTTTCTATTTGCGGGCCGTATAAGACTACAATGCATCGTGTTTGCATACTTGACCACGATGCTTAGATTCAGATCGAAGGCTCTCTATCATTTTCTCTTTTCATTTCTATAATTAGATATCTTTATCAATTTCACTAGTTGGAGATACCTAAATGTATGTTGTGGATTTGGCTCTCAAGGGAACATAGTTCTTCCCTTTGCAGGGTCACTTTTACACCACTCCATTTTGGTGAACCCAACGTGACTTCTTCTGTATTATATTTAGAGAATTATTTATCATTCCTTCAGTCATTCAATATCTCCCTTAAATAAAAAGGATAATTCTAATCTTTCCCCTTCTTCTAACAAAAATTTCGCGGCACAAACCGAACCCCATTCCATGTCGTAAATTTTTAAATGATATGTCGGCCTTTGATTGACTTCTTTATGCATTATTTATTTATTTGAGTTTACTACTTTAAAAATGCACTTGTTATCTTCTTTTATTAATTCTATTTCTAGTTCTCTTCAAAATACTAATGATATTCCTTTTCATGCATGTGATGGTGACTTGGCTTTGCCTATGCCACTCTATGTCTTTGATCCTTCTTGTAAAAATTCTTCCATCTCAAAGGATATTTTGTTGCAAGAGGATGCAATCATTTATACTTTTCTCAATATTGCTCTACCTTCTCTTCATTCCAGTGAACTCTCTTCTAAAGTTGATGCATTAATGGAATATGAATCTTGTGTTACATTTGATCTCCCATAGGTTGATGTCAAGTAAGTTCCTTCAATTGATTCTTCTTCAAGTTGTAATGATTTCTTGAATCTCATTGTTATCTCTATCGCCCCTAAAAAGCCTAATAGACCAATCATTTATGTGATTGCATCTAGTCCTTCTCCAAAGAAGGTAATTTCTATTCATGGTGTTCCTTTTAAAAATGAATCATTGGATCTTTTTACGGGATACACACAATCCAAGGATTCTTCTTATAAAATAGTAGCCTATACTTATAACACTTGTAGAAATAAGAAAAATGTCAATCAATTTAATACTTCTTTACCATCTTCTCAACCATATCTTCCTCAAGCAGTTAAGCCTTCAGTTAGGCAACCCAGTGATTATGATCTTATTGAGAAACTTCGTGTTACTCCCTGTAATGTCCCCTTCTCAGTAGGAGGTAATCAGTGGTCCATTAGCCTATTCTGGAAACATATAGGTTGACTAGGATGAGGAATTAGGGTTTCCTATTTTCTAGGAGGATTCCTCGTAGTTTTCAGGGACATTCTGGCTGAATTTTGGCAGAAAGAATTGAGGTTTCCTTCTGGATTTTCTGTAAGCTTCGCAATGGTATGACATGCAATCAGTTCAAGGGAGTTTGCAGAACTTACTATTTTTAGTAAGTTGATGTCAGATGACTAGATTTTGAGGCTTTTTTGGGGTTTTCGAGCTCATTCTTAGGGTTCAACGAGCATGTTTTTTGGAGTTGTTTTCATGACTTACTATTTTTAGTAAGTGTCAATTCAGGCAGTGCTATTTTTGGCAATCTTGAGCAGAGCTCCAATCCAGTTCAAATTAGTGTTTTCTACACTTTAGTTCACATTGTTGATTTGACAACAATCAGTGGTTGATTTATAATTGCTAATTAAATATTATTACTTTATCCTTAAGTTTGATATTTAATTATTTCACTGATTATTTTTGGAGGTATGACTTAGTAAGGAAAAATTATATGATTTATCCTAAGTGACATTTTATTTCCTAAGTTAGGTGGACGCCCAAATGAAGTCATTTTACACTTTATAATATTTTCTAAAATTCAAACTTGTGTACCTTGGTAAATTTTGACTAGGGAAGCCTGAAAAGGGACACCATGTCTTGAGGGGGACATGTAATGAAATGAAATGAATTTCAAGTGAGTATTAGGCCATTTGCATTTGAATTTCAGATTCAAAAATCTATAAATACAGGGCTGGGTGCCTCATTTGGATATCTTAGAGAAATTATATCATTATGCTACCAAAATGATGATTCAACTTGAACTTCGAAGTTGTGGCTTCCTAGCTTACTCAGTTTCGTACTTGAAATACAATACCTAGCTGATTTTAGTGTGTTGTTGGAGTCATTTGTGAGTGTGCTTCAGTTTTCAGTGTGTTTTTTAGATTTTTTTCAGAGTGTGGAGTGTTTTCCTGTGTTGTTGGTTTTGGTGCGCCTGAAGTGAAGATTGGTTCATATCTCCTTGCCTATGTAATCAATCATTTTAGGTATTAGCTCATTGGAAGCGTATTTGGAGGGTGATCATTCTTATATTTTGGTGTGGCTTTTAGTGTGCATTCTATTTTTTAGTAGTAAATTGTACTTCCTTGTTGGTCATACCTTTCCTAGAGGTACCTTGAGTTGCGTGCTGCTCATTCTTGGTGCTTCTGGTATTGGTTTTTGTTTCTATATTGGTTGCCTTTATCATATCATCCATTTGCCTGTGTTCATGTGTGATTTAGAGCTATTTTTGGAAAGTTGTGAGTCTTTCAGTGTTGTGATCTTTAGTACTTCATTGTATTCATCATTGTAATCATTGGTTAGTAGTACTAACCTCTATTGTATTTAAAGTACTCATTGTAATTCCCACTGCACAAGTGGAAGAGGCTGGCTTGGCTGCCTTCAGTGTTTGTAATTCAGTTTGTAGTTCAGTCCTCCCGCTACATAAGCGGTCGAGTAATCTTGGTTTGTATTTGTCCTCCCATTGCATAAGCGATTGAGTGATTTCTGTTTGTAATTGTCCTCCCGCTAAAATATCGCGGTAGAGTGATTTGTGCTTGATTGTGTTCTTGTTTCCTTGGCTGGTTTACTGCCAAGTTTCTTGTTTCCATCCCACTGAAAAGTGGAAGGGGCAAGCTCTCCACCCAGTATTGTATTCAACATCTCAGATTTTGCATCTAACGATCCCCTGTCACTATATGCTCTTATCCTCCCAGCTCGGGCTCTCGGTGATCAAAAGGTGGAAGGGTTCCTTTCAGTTGGTTTGGATTGCATTTTTATAACCTTAATAGGTGATTGGTTTGTTGTTAAACTGTTTAAAAAACAAAAAAAATTTGTTGGGGATATTACAGTGGTATCGGAGCCAGTCTTCCTGCCAGCCTGTGTGTTAGGGGTTCTCCATGAGTGATAGAGATAAAATATACTACAGTAGAGAAGGAAACAATTTTAGATATTGTTAGTGCCAGTGGAAGAGACCTTTTTTGAGGTCTTGAGAAATAGAGCGAAAGAGGTTGATTCAGCCAATTTAGTGGATTAGAAAAAACCCGATCATAATAATGCCAATGGGGCTGCAGAGAGAGTTGAGAAAAAGTTCAATACTATTATGGACATGATGACCCAGTTGCTGGCCACATTGAATCAGAATGTTGGTGGCGGTCGAAGTCAAAATTAAGACACCAGTGGACACAATGCCAACACCTCTAACAATTGAGGAGGTAATGGAGATCCAAGACATTTTGTCCCTTGATCAGTTCATGACTCAGAAGAAGAGAAGGGAAGAAAGGTTTGATAACCGATACTTCACTCCAAGGGACTATCAACAAGCTCTTGGGAAGGTCATTCTATCACATTTTGATGGGAGCAATAAGAGTACAACTAGAGCTTGGGTTCAAAAGTTGGACAATTATTTGTCCTTGAGACCGATACCGGAGGAAGATGCCATCAAGTTTGCTACCTTTCATTTGGATGGTGTTGCTCATGAATGGTGGTAACATGGGTTGGTCACCCTTGGTCATAATTTGATAACTGCATATGCTAAGTTCACTGACAAGTTGATTGAAAGGTTCGATTCTAAGGACCCAGAGGTTAAATTTAGAGAGCTTTCCCAACTCAAACAACAAGGCTCCTTGGACAACTACATAGCTCAATTCTAGAATCTTTTAGTTATGGTGAACCGTATTTCTGAGAAAAGACTAGTGGTCTTATTCACTGAAGGACTTGAAGAGCCCTTGAAAGGTTGGGTTAAGTCTTTTGATCCACCCACTTAGATGAAGCTATCAAGAAATCTAGGAGCATGGAGTTGGCTGCCCCTAAGTCCAAATTTCAATTAAAGTCTTCTTCATTTCATAAGGACAAGAAGAAATTTTCTAATCAACATAAGAAGTTTCCTTCCCATATGGATGACGAGCTCTGTCAAGAGCTCTAGAGGAAGAATTTGTGTTATTCTTGTAGAGAACCTTGGGCCATGGGATATAAATGCCATGGGAAGAGTAATGTTTATCAAATGGAGGCATATTTAGCTGATGGATCAGATTCTAAAACTTCAGATCAGTAGACTGATTTGGAGGAGAGTGAGTACAAAGAGGATCCAGAAGTGCCTGAAAATGATCAATATGATAGGGGAGTAGTTTCTCAACTCTCTAGCATTTATAAAAGTGAGTCACTTAGAGTTTGTGGAGTGCTTATAGAGCACCGAGTTATTGCCCTCATACATACTGGAGTGACTCACAATTTCATTGATGAAAGGATTGTAGAAAAAATAGGCTTGATAAATGAAGAGGTTGATGGATTCAAAGTTATGGTAGATGATGGTTCAACAATCTTCTGCAACTGAATGGTTTCCGACATGTATCTGAAGTTGGGAAACTATGAAGTTAAGGATGACTTCTTTGTGGTAAGCATTGGAGGAATTGATGATGCAGTTCTTGGCATTTAGTGGTTGCAAACTCTTGGTGAGATCGCTCTAAATCTGCAAACAATGGAGCTTAAGTTTATGTCCGAAGGAAAAAGAGTGGTGGTAAGAGGGACGTCCAATGGAGGCCTTCGAATTGTTTCTTTGAAGAGGATAGAGCAGCTGATCCGATATGATCAAGTGGAGTAGGTAGCGGAGTGCATGATCATGCCATCCAACCCCATAGATGAGAGAAGGAATTATCCTCCAGACATTCAAGCATTGATCACCAAAAGGAGTAAGGTCTTTGAAAATCCACCCCTTGGAAGAGCTCCTGAAAGAGGGACCCAGAATATCATTAAGTTAGAAGAAGGTGCTAAGCCGGTCATTACTACTACTTACCGGTATCCAAAGAAGTAGAAGGATGAAATAGAGAAATAAATAAAGGAGCTTCTGGATATGGGGTACATTAGGCCGAGTAAGAGTCCGTTTGCTTTAGAAGTGGTGTTAGTGAAGAAGAAGGATGGGACCATGCACATGTGCATGGATTACTGGGTTCTCAATTAGAAGACCATCAAAAATTGGTATCCTATTCCTAAGATTTATGAGCTCATTAATGAGCTACATTGGTGGGAATGGGTATGGGATAGACTAGTCTAGTCTATGCTCTTTGATCCTTTCCTTGGATCCCCAGGTGTTCTAACCACACCCTAGGGTCTCTAGGACTTCCCTTGCTTGTGGAATCCCCTGACCTTTCCCAATCCACCCACCAACAACTTGTAATACTTCTCCTAAGGTCTCACCTACTCATGAGATTCAAAAGAACCCTTATTTAGGCTCATAAGGGTTTGGCTTGTCCTAAACCTTCTTAGGTCCTAGCAAGGATAGGATAGGTTTTAGACATGGTTTTCCATCCATTCATGTTCCCCCAAGAGGTTTAGGCCTTCCTATTTGTTACCGATCTCACAATTTTGCCTCTTTCCTGCAAAATAGGGCTACAAGGAATGAGCCCAATTAGGCCTCCAGTCCAGACTTTTAGGGATCTCTCTTGCAAAGAAAGACCCAAATTGTGAAACTCCCGAAAAGGACTGATGTTGAATTGGAAAAAGCTCAAATATTTTCTAGGTTTTGGGCCTCCAAGTGTCTGTACACTGCCTTAGGTGAATTTTGGGGTTTTTAAGGGTTTTAAAGAGGGTTTTTAGGCCTGCCAGGGTCACAGTGAAGGTTTAGTGTTTTTACCACCTTGTCTAGATTGGTGGAAGATCCTCCTTCTCACCAATGGTTCTCCACACACCCCTCTATAAATCCTCCAAAGGGTGCATCCTCCTCTGACCTTCCTTGCTCTCATGGACCTCTGCAACCTTAACCGTTCCTAGCCGGACACTGTCCAGTCTCGCCTAGGAGTGGGTCTTTGGATGGCTTCCTTGCATCTTCAAGGGCCCTAATTTATCTGAGGTAATGTAAAGGGTCTTTACTCCTATTCCCCATGGTTTCATGGTGATTCCACAATGGGGATAGGAGTTGTCAACCCATTGACACAAAACAGTCCAAAACTGGACAGTGAAAGAGTGTTTTACAAAATATTTACAAAGGACTCAAAACCTGCACAACACACTAAAACTAATTGCTCAAAATAGAAGAGTAAACACAACACAAATCTCTCAACATAGTTTAGTCTGCAAAACAATCCATTATCACTCTCTGATGCTCCATTTGTGCCGACTGGCAACCAAAATTACAGTCACAGTCGAGGTCTCTTTTCTTGGGCCGTACAAAACTAACATCCAACCCATCATTTTAGGGTTTGTAACTATATATAGTATCCTTTCCTTGACCTGTGTGCCAAAATTAGGGTTCTCCATGCTAAACTAAGGTTTTTGACCTATTAGGTGGAAAAGTTGCTTGACAACTTTGAAAAGTTGTCATGCAACTTTTGAGCAACTTTTGCAAAGTTGCTTTTCTTGAATCCTAGGCCTACATTGGGCTATCCTATGGACACCACCATGCTAAAAGGACCCCAAACTCATCAATGACACACATAACCTCTCCTCCACAAGAAATGAGAACCTAGGACCTAAACTAGGACCTAATTAAGACTAATGAGCTCATGGCTCTTATTACATTTACAATGGCTTCTTAAAGAAGCAAAACACCAACAAAAACCAAAAGGAGGAAGACCTTAGAAGGGTGCTCCTGCACCATACATGGTGTTGTCTACTTTTCAAAAATTGATCTTAGATCTGGCTATCATCAGATTAGGATGAGGGAAGCTAACATTGAGAAGACAACCTTTAGATTGCACTTTGGGCATTTTGAGTTTTTATTCATGCCCTTTGGCTTGACTAATGCACTTGCTACCTTCCAATTGTGCATGAAAAATATTTTTTAGAAGAACTTGAGGGTTGAGGAAGTTTGTTCTTATCTTCTTTGATGACATCCTTATTTTCGGTAAGTCATGGAAGAAGAACTTGCAACACTTAGATGAAATTCTCAGTATTCTGGAGTCTAAATCATTGTTTGCAAAAGAATCTAAGTGTGACTTTGGAATGAAGGACTTGCTTTACTTGGAGCATATCATAAGTGTAGAAGGAGTGAAGGTTGATCTAGAAAAGATCAAAGAAATAGTTGATTGGCCTCCACCGGAGAAATTGACACTCTTGAAGGGGTTCTTGGGGGCATGTGGCTTCTACTAGAGGTTTGTGGAGGGTTATTCTCAGATGGCTGCCCCCCTCATGAATCTCACTAAGAAGGGAGCTTTTGTGTGGACAGAAAAGGCACAAGGAGTTTTTGACAAGTTTAAAGACCTTATGAGCACATGCCCTATTTTGGCGGTACTTGATTTCTCCAAGCCTTTTGAGCTTCAGTGTAATGCATCAGGAGAAGGTGTTGGAGCTGCGTTGATGCAAGACAAGCATTTGATTGTGTTTGAAATCATAAAATTGAGAGGAGCTGAGAGAACATATTCTATCTATGATAAGGAGATGCTTGCGATTATGAAAACCTTGGCCAAGGTCAGGCAGTACTTGGTGGGAAGCATGTTTTTAGTGAAAGCGGACCACAATAGCCTCAAACAGTTTATGCATTAGAAATATTTGAATGAAAGACAACATAAATGGGCGATTAAGATACAAGCTTACAATTTTGACTTTGAGTATGTCAAGGGCAAAAACAAAATTGTGGCTGATGCTTTGTCTAGAAGACCCCACTTGAGCTCTTTGTGTGAGCTTACTGCATATTGGAGGGACTTGTTTCTTGATGATTATGCCAAAAATCAGTTTGCAACCAACATTATTGAAGGTACTTTCCATGATGAAAAGCACAAATTGGTTGATGAGTTGATTTTATACAAGGGAAGGATCTTCATTGTACCCAAATCTAAGCTCAAAGAGAAGATTTTGTAGACCTTCCATGTCATTCCTCTTGCTGGTCACCAAGGTTATTTCAAGACAAATAGACAGATCCGAGAAAGATTTTCTTGGAAATGATTGAAAAAATATGTCTTGAGCTACATCAAGGAGTGTCATACTTGCTAAAGAACAAAGATGAGAATACTTTACCGGCTGGTTTGTTACAACCTTTGCCCATTCCTAGTCAGAAATGGGAAAGCATATTTGTAGATTTCATCACTGGATTTCCACAGACCATGGGGAAGGATTGTATATATGTTGTGGTTGATAGATTGACTAAATTTGCTCATTTTTTTGCCACCACCAGCTCATTTATAGTAGCTTAAGTTTTTGATTTGTTCTTTAGAGAGGTGTTCAGATTGCATGGATTGCCGAAGAACATTGTAAGTGATAGGGACAACAAGTTACTAAGTACCTTTTGGCAGGAGATCTTCAGATTATGTGGTACTGTGCTTACTCCAAGCACAAGTTATCACCCACAATTTGATGGGAAGACTGAGATTATGAATAAGTGGTTGGAAGGCTATCTCAGAAACTATGTCTTAGAGTAGCAAAACGCATGGGTGAGATGGATTCACATAGGGGAGTATTGTTACAACTCCTCCTATCACATGTCTATCATAATGTCACCATTCATGGTGCTATATGGTTATGAAGCTTCTAGCTTTGTTGATTTGATATTTGGTGATAGAAAAACCCTTCAAGCGAAGGACATGATGCAACAAAGTCAGGATATTTTGAGATCCTTGAGGAACAATCTCCAACATGCATAAAATTAATAGAAGTTGTATGCTAATCAGTAGTGGATTGAGCGTACCTTTGGGGTGGGTGACATGGTCTACTTGAGGCTCCAACCTTATAGACAATATACTCTCAAGAAGAGTGGAGCTGAGAAACTGAAGCCATGTTTCTACGAGCCTTTTAGAGTTAATAGGAGAGTTGGGGAAGTGGCGTATGAGTTGGAACTTCCGGCGAGTGACAAAATTCATAATGTATTTCATGTGTCTCGCCTTACGAAGGTTCTTGGACATAATGTAGTAGCTTCAATAGAGTTGCCTCCACTAGATGAGGAGGGAGAGTTGGGTATTGATTCCTGAAGCTATCATTGACTTTAGGGAGCGTTCTTTGAGAAGAAGGGTGATCAAGGAGTATTTGATCAAATGGAAGAACTTACCAGTTGAGGATGCCACTTGGGAGAACGAGGAGATTTTTCAATATCTAGGCTTGCGATTGCTTGAGGGCAAGAAATATTAGGGAGGGCAGACTGTAATGTCCCCTTCTCAGTAGGAGATAATCAATGGTCCATTAACCTATTCTAGAAACCCGTAGGCTGACTAGAATGAGGAATTAGGGTTTTCTATTTTCTAGGAGGATTCCTCACAGTTTTTAGGGATGTTCTGGTTGTAGTTTGGCAGAAATAATTGAGGTTTCCTTCTGGGTTTTCTGTAAGCTTCGCAGTGGTATGACATGCAATCAGTTCAGGGGACTTTGCAGAACTTACTATTTTTAGTAAGTTGATGTTAGATGACTAGATTTTGAGGCTTTTCTGGGTTTTCCGAGCTAATTCTCAGGGTTCGACAAGCATGTTTTTTGGAGTTGTTTTCATGACTTACTATTTTTAGTAAGTGTCAGTTCAGGCAGTGCTATTTTTGGGAGTCTTGAGCAAAGCTCCAATCTAGTTTAGATTAGTGTTTTCTGCACTTCAGTTCACATTGTTGATTTGGTAGCAATCACTGGTTGATTTATAATTGCTAATTAAATATTATTACTTTATCCTTAAATTTGATATTTAATTATTTCACTGATTATTTTTGGAGGTATGACTTAGGAAGGAAAAATTATATCATTTATCCTAAGTCACATTTTATTTCCTAAGTCAGGTGGGCACCCAAATGAAGTCATTTTACACTTTATAATATTTGCTCAAGTTTGAACTTGTGTACCTTGTTAAAGTTTGACTAGGGAAGCATGAAAAGGGAGACCATGTCTTGAGGGGGACATGTAATGAAATGAAATGAATTTCAAGTGAGTTTTACGTCATTTGCATTTGAATTTCAGATTTAGAAATCTATAAATACAGGGTTGGGCACCTCATTTGGATATCTTGGAGAAATTATATCGTTATGCTTCCAAAATGGTGATTCAACTTGAGCTTTGAAGTTGTGGCTTCCTAGCTTGCTTAGTTTCATACTTGAAATACAATACCTAGTTGATTTCAGTGTGTTTTTGGAGTCATTTGTGAGTGTGCTTCAGTTTTTAGTGTGTGTTTTAGAGTGTGGAGTGTTTACCTGTGTTGCTGGTTTTGGTGTGGTTGAAGTGAAGATTGGTTCATATCTCCTTGTCTATGCAATCGATCATTCTGGGTATTAGCTCATTGGAAGTCTATTTGGAGGGCGAACATTCTTCTATTTTGGTGTGTATTTTATTTTTTAGTATCAAATCATACTCCCTTACTGGTCGTACGTTTGTTGGAGGTACCTTGGGTTGCATGCTGCTCATTATTGGTACTTCTAGTGTTGGTTTTTCTTTCTATCTTGGCTGCCTTTATCATATTGTCCATTTGCCTGTGTTCGTGTGTGATTTGGAGCCATTTTGGGAAAGTTGTGAGTCTTTCAGTGTTGGAATCTGATGGTATTTATATCAGATTTGGTTAGTTGTGTTTTAGCTTGTATTTCTTTGAATTTCAGTGTTGTGATCTTTAATACTTCATTATATTCATCATTATAATTGTTGGTTAGTAGTACTAACTTCTATTGTATTTGAAGTACTCATTGTAATTCCCACTGCACAAGTGGAAGAGGTTGGCTTGGCCGCCTTCAGTATTTGTAATTTAGTTTGTAGTTCAGTCCCCCCACTTCATAAGTGGTCGAGTGATCCTTGTTTGTATTTGTCCTCCCACTGCATAAGTGGTTGAGTGATTTCTGTTTGTAATTGTCCTCCCGTTGAAATATCGCTGTAGAGTGATTTGTGCTTGATTGTGTTCTTGTTTCCTTGGTTGGTTTATTGCCAAGTTTCTTGTTTCCATCCCGCTGAAAAGTGGAAGGGGCTGGCTTGCTACCTAGTATTGTATTCAACATCTCAAATTTTGCATCTAATGATCCCCTGTCACTGTATGCTCTCACTCTCCCAGCTTGGGCTCTCGGTGATCAAAAGGTGGAAGGGTTCCTTTCAGTTGGTTTGGATTTCATTTTTCTAACCTTAACGGGTGATTGGTTTGTTGTTAAACTGTTTAAAAAACAAAAAAAATTGTTGGGGATATTAGACTCCCGCTAAGATTTCACTTTGGGATTTGCTTCAAACTGCTTCAATTTATCAAGGTATCCTTTAGGAAGCTCTTCAGATGCTCTTGTTGCCTTCTTCTAAAAGGCATTCAAATGTAAATGCATTGATGGATCAGAGTTGTGTGGATTCACTAAATATTACATTTTATCCACATGAACTTCCACCTACAAAAGTAAGGAATCAAACAGATCCATTAATGATAATTGTTTATGTTAACAATCTTATCATTGACAAAATTTCATTGATATTGTCTCAACACTCAATGTTTGTAGTCTAAGATCTATTGCCCAAAATCAAAGTGGATTCGAATTCTCTTGTTACATCTATTTTGTTCACCCGTGGTTTTGATAATACTGGTAAAACCACTTTGGGCACTATTATTTTGCCTATAAAGATTGGGCCAATTACTATACCAACCTTGGTGTATGTTATGCTAGGGCCTTTACCATACAACCTTCTCTTGGGTAGACCTTGGATTCATGCTTTAGGAGTGGTCACTTCTACCCTTCATTGTTCTATTAATTTTTATTGGTAACAATCAAGTAGTTACAATCAAGGCTGATCCTGACGCTATGCACTTATATCAAATGGAAATGGTTGGTCATGCCTCAGTTACACGTACATTTCAAAATTATATTGCATCTTTATCTTTTAATATGTCAACAACTATTCCTATGATCCCTCCTAAAGAAGAAACCCATGAGAAAAGTCTACTCCTACTCCGTCTCCTTCTTCAAATTCATCTTCTTCTCAATCAAATGTATTTCTTGGTGATTATTGGGGTTCATTAGACTTTATAAGCTCCTTCATTGGAGAATATAAAGTCAACCCTATCCACCTTAACATTCTAAAAGTATCATTCATGCTTTCTATCAAAGATGATTAGTAAATTGTATCGTGGAATCATGTGAACACCATTGGCTATACCATTAAAGGTGATCCTCCCCCTTTGGAGGAGTTGCAATCATGTTATGGTCCAAGATTTAATATTTATTCCAAGTATGGATACAAAGGAAATGGTCTTGGGTGCATGGGTCAAGGAGTTAAGGTCCCTTTGAAATCAAAATTATGCTCTTTTACAATGGGTTTAGGTTGCAAAGCTTCTCCTTTGTCTTCATCCTGTCCTCCATTGTTTAATGTTTCTATGACTTCTTCTTGTGAGCTACCAAGCTTTTCTCCAAAAGAGAAAGGGTTGCTTCTTTCTCCTTATCCTTTATCTAATCAAGAGCTTATTTTGTTGAGGCTTCTTAAAGCCCTCTTGATTACTCTTCCTCCTCCTACACATAAGAAATTTCAGAACAATGATAAAGCAAAGCTTTCTTTCTGTGCATACCATCAATTTCTTGGTCATTCCACTAGTAAATGTAAGGACTTGAGAGATAAGATACAACAACTTCATCAATTTTGTGACATTAATTATTTATATATTAATGCACCTTCATCTTCTTCTTTTCACAAGTGATATCTAGGTTTATCTCTATATTGTTCTTTTACATATTCCACTCATTTGTGCATTCTTTCTACACTTATTCTCCACCCATGGTAGTACCTATCTCTTCTTCACCCTCAATGGTGCATATCTATCTCTTGCCTGGCATGGTGACCATCCTTTTATCGCTCGATGTGGTGAGTATCTATGTTTTCCCTTTGTGGCGCTTATCAAAATCTATCTTATATGTAGCGACTTTCCTCTATGGCATCAATGTTGGTCCTATTTAGCCTATTTCTATCTCTATCAGTAGTGGGTTTCCTTCATATTAAGGTTGGTTCTAGTTATCTTTTGGTAGTGGCTTGCCTTCATAGCAAGGTTGGGTCTACTTATCTTTTGGTAGTGGCTTTCCTTCATAGCAAGGTTGGTTCTACTTATCTTTTGATAGTGGCTTTACTTCATAGCAAGGTTGGTTCTACTTATCTTTTGGTAGTGGCATTCCTTCATAGCGAGGTTGGTGCTACTAATCTTTGATCACCTAGCACAACACATCTTTCTAAGCTATGATCTATCTTTTTAATCATTACCATCTACATGACTGCTAGTTATAGAGCAAGCTAGTGTCTGGGTCATATGCTATCTCTTTGACATTGGTTGCTTCCCTGAATTTTGGGTGCATTATTCCTTGAAGCAAACAATTCTTACATTCTTCGCTCCTTTTTAGAATTATTCTATGTGTTGTTTCTTGTTATTTTGGGGATGATGCATAGTACCGACACAACCCTTTACATCGAGGTATCTTTCACTTTGTTGAATCAAATATTTTAGTTTGTTTTTTATGTGCTTTCATGTGTGTGTTATCCATGTTATTGTCTATATATCAATATGATCACCATGTTCTTACCCCGCTACTTTGTAGCTCTCATGTTCTAACCTTGTTGTCTTGTGCAGATTTTTCTTTCTAATGCATTTGTTTTGTAGGTTTTCGACTTGAAGGCATGCTACCTTGGCTTGAAGATTTGTCTATTTCCTCTATAGTATCCTTTTAGCATCATGATGTTATTTATGTTCAGTTGATTTCCTTTAGTGTGCATATTCATGTTGATTCATAAGCCCGCTAAAGTGGGGGAAAAATGTAGAGTCGAAACTTGCATATCCCTTTGCAAGTTCACCTGCAATTTTGTATCCATTTTAGTGTCCATTTTCCTAGCATCTGAATAGACTCATTTTAGCCCTTGCATTAGTATTTTCCCTCTTAAGATGCTCAAGACACCTTTTCAACAACTATCCTTCAACTTCTGTTTTGCATTAGCCGCATGTTTCTCTTTCCATTCGTCATTTTTGAGCACGATTCATCTAGACACTAGGATGCCCCATGGACATTTGCGCACTGTGCATTTTTCCAGCGACATATTAATGTTCAAATGTTGGTTCTAGGTGTTTCAACACTTGTCACCTGCCCAGGTCGATGGAAATGACTTAGAATCTTTTAAAATGAATCGACAACCCTCTTTTCCCCTCCTCTTCTCTCTTTTAAATCCATCTTTTCTCTCCATTCAATCTCTCTAGATTCTTGACACAATATCTCTAGTTCCTCCATGCAATCTCTTAGGTATTCTCATAGCTTTCTCTTTCTCTCTCTCTCTCTCTCTCTCACTTGCTATAACAAACTTGCATAACACTCTTGGCTTCCTCAAGCCTCTTTGGTAGTATCTATCTGTAGACACTCAAAATTGTCATGTCTAATTAAATAAATATTTTATTTATTTAATTATCTAAGCCTAATTCTTCTATTAATTAAATAAATCTTTATTTATTTAATTAATTCATTTATCCTCTTCTAGCCTTATTTCTCATTTAAATAAATACATTTATTTATTTAAATTATCCCTTTCCTAAATTAAATAAATATTTTATTTATTTAATTGTCCTACTTCTTCTATTAATTAAATAAATCTTTATTTATTTAATTAATTCATTAGCTTTTTCTACCCATGACACATGTCATTCATCTCTTAATTCATACACTACCTACCTCTTTCATTATTTTGGTATTTCTTTTACCTACCCTCTAATCTTAGCCGACCTCTCTTTTTACACCTCTCAATCTTAACCCTCCATTTCTTATTGTGTCTTCTATTTAAGGAGATGCTTTCTTCATTGTCAAACCCTAATGACTAATGACACATGTTAATAACTGATTTTGGAGTACTTGGCTACATTACGATCCTACTTGCAACCACATTCCGTTCTTTGTTGAGCTCTTGTGCATATAAAAATCTGAGAGCAAATATATCAAGCAAGATCAATGGAGATAGGAAGAATGGAGATCAAAACCCTATTGGACATGTGATGGTATAATCTTTGTGATTTTGAGTTATTTGCATTGTCTTAGGTAATCTTCATATGTTATGGTGGATCTTTGTTCATTGTTAGGCTAGGGTTTAGTGGTTGAATTCATTTAGCCTTTCAATTTTGTTATTATTGTTATCCATTTTCACCATAAACATTTTGGCACGCCCGGTGGGACTCTTGTCCCTTTGCATTTAACATTTTTATTGCAGATTTGGCATTTTTGAAGTTGCAGATCGGACTATTTTCGACGACATTTTAGGTTTTTTCCGCGTCTGCGAGCGTTCGGATCGCGTTTTTGTGTTTCAAAAGCGTCTGTATACTCTGGAATCGCGTCTGTGTTTTTGCCAATTTTTGTTTTGCAGGTTTCCGAAAGCTGCGTCTGTGATTCCAAACCGCGTCTGCACTGAATCAGATCGCGTCTGCATCACTTAACAGCGTCTGTGACCTCTGATCGCGTCTGTGCATCACAGAACAACGTCTGGTATAGAAGCGTCTGTGCTTTCTGTTTTGCAATTTTTAATTTTTCTTTGATTCGGGTTTTCGGATTTCATACTTAGGGTTTCGGATCTGGTTTATTTTTGGCTAACCCTTGCAGATCTAGCTAACCTGGTTTGTGCAGCTTGCTTTGGAGGCAAAAACATTTTTGTTGAAGGCCCCTTTTCACAAAGTCTTTTGGGTTTTCTAAAATTTACCTAACTTGTGTGCTTGCAGGAAGGGGTTATCATTTGAAACAATCCAAACTACTAATAAATCTTTGTTGCAGATCCTTGGCTAGGGTTTTGTAATTTTGTTGTGTGCCTTGTTTTCATAGCTTAGCAAACACTTCCATTGGTGCACTAAAATTGAATCATTGTCTTTTGTGTCTTGAGCAATAGGCTCTTTTTGTTTAATCTTTAGAGGGCCTGTCTTCCCGTGTGGTCAATAGGACTACTAGTGAGAAGAGAATGACCCAAGTGGTAGCGAGGAAAACCCACCTCTTCCGAACCACTATAATCAAATGTATTCATGGTGAAAACTATGGATAACGTGTGCTGATTAGTTCATACCGACACTATGTCTCCCCATAAACCCGTTTGATCAAATTTATTTGATCATTTGTAGGGCGTAACCCCTACCGGCTGGGAGCCTTCTGTATTTACAGAGCTGAAAGTGCCGCATGTATGGCCACACGAGCGGATGCCCTTACTAGCACTTTTTGTTTTAGAAGCCCAAATCCTTCTAGTTGTTGAGGCAGGAGGTCGGACCTCTGGTAGCGGCCCACACACATACGGTTCTTAGTAGAGATACAAAGTTCGCCATGGGGAGTTTTCATGGGGACTGATGCTTGGCTGACTCGAGAAGTGAGTGCCGAGGGTGGAGCCAGTGAGGTCAAGCATCTAAGTATCCACTCTGAATAGCGTAGCCTCGGGGGTAAAACCCTATGTGGGATCAACAACTATTGTCTTGGCCAGCCCTAAGATTTGTGCTTGTCTTATGCTAAACACTCAAACATTCAAGACAAAACAACAAAACATTGTGTCTTTTGTGTCTTCAAGTGTATGCAAAACTTTTTACATCAAACAACACACTTTTGGAGTCTAGACAGTTTGCAAACATTGAGTCATCAACATTGTGTCCTCTTGTCACGAAAAACAGTCAAACAGTCGGATTTGGTCACAACAAAACAATTTCACAGATCGGAAAAATTGCACTAAGTTTACAGAAACGCGTCTGTGTCTGTTTTAACCGCGTCCGCATCATATAAGCACGTCTGTGAAGGACAGAATAGCGTCTGTGTTTTTATCAGCGTCTGTGTCAAACAGAGAAGCGTCTGTGTCTGGGAATCGCGTCTGTGAAGTATACAAAGGCGTCTGTGTCAGGAATTGAAAACTTTAACAGTCCAGCAAACAGAGAAAATCAGTTTCGGCATACTTGAGCTTCCTAGGTTGTCTCTTCAGGTTTCATCTAGCATTCAGCTTGTTCTAAGGTTTCACACAGTCCATCATTGCTTCACATTTCACTTTACATTCATACTTGTCTAAACTTGAGTCAAAAAGGTCACTTGCTTGTCCTCACTATACTCTTTCAACACACTACATACAACTACACTTTGCTAAGTGGTCCCTCATCAAGGTTTCTTACCTTTGGGTCTCATTTGGTCTTACTTAGAGTCAAGGTCAGCTTACCTCATCAAGAGAAACGATCCTCTCTTTGGAAGTCACACCTACTCTACTACTTACATACTTGGTCTTACACTTTGGACATTGCAAGTACACCTCAAGATTCACTTACACTCCATACAACTCTTGGTCTTCCATACTCTTTTCACTTTTCATCTAGTCTTTCACATCTTGGTCTAACACCTAGTTCATGGTTGAAACCCGCCTTCAAAAATCTAGGAGAATAGCTAAAGAAGCTCAAGAATCCGTAAACATGAGTTCTTATGAGTATGACAATGATCTATTCTACAATCTTGAGCACACTACATTACCAGACATGAATGTTTATAGACACAATCCAAATGTGGAAAGCGCAAACACTATAAACAACAATGCTACGCACAATGACAATGTTGACAATTCTTCAATACTATCAGCAGACATAGAAGAATCCATAATGAATCCTCAATTCAATAGATTGGTTGAAGAGATAATGAGGAGAGATCGACAGTACTTTTTAAACATGATGGCACATAGTGGAGCTAAAATACCGCATGATTTTGACTTATCTCAACTTATGGAAAGTCGACCCTCACAGCAAACTCAACTCAACATGGATCAAAGGAGACCAAATAGTGGAGGAAATAGAGGACCGAATATGATGCCTGAGTCACCATCAGTTTTGTTTCAAAAACCAGCAATCCCACATACACAAGCTCAAACATATGATACTTACACTCAAAGACCATCATGGAGGCCTTATGCTCAAACACATGCTCAAGGTATGGATCAATCAAGACAAGTGGATACTCAAGGACATCCTCAAAATGTTGACACAAAGAGACCTCATGTCAAAATTGGGGGCAACACAATGGAAAATGAAAGGCCTATTGAATATGGTTTATACACACAAAACAGATATGGGGTCCCTCAACATGAAGTTATGCCAAGTGCTCCATACATGTCGCAACAATATAGACCTCCATATGGACATGTCTACGATCAGTATCATCCATACATGCAACAAGCTCCTCCTCAAATGGGCATTTCAAACATGGGGTATGCTACAAGAAATCAATCTCCTCCCAAGAATAATTTGGAGCAACAAATTAGGGATCTACAAAAGAAAATGGAGGACATGAGTACATCAAAACCTACATACACTATGAGAGATATATGTCCTTATCCCTTTGATAAGAGCATTCCAATGCCTCCATTTCCTCCACACTTTGTGACACCAAAATTTGACAAATATAGAGGGAGAGGAGACCCCAAGGCACATATAAGACAATTCTTCACAGCTTGCATTGAGGTAGCGGCAGAAGAGACATACTTGATGAGGTTGTTTCCGCAGAGCTTAGGCGATCAAGCTATGGAATGGTTTTCTCAACTACCTCCTGGTATTAAGTCATGGGGCGACTTAGCAGAGGCATTCATTCAGCATTTCTCTTACAATATAGAAACATATGTCTCAGTTACTACCTTATGCAATACGAAACACAAGGAAGGAGAATCTTTCGCAACATTTTTACAAAGATGGAGAAACCTAGCTAGCAGATGCTCTTGCGAAATCCCGCAGAAACAAATGGTAGAAATGTTCACTCAAAATGTTAACAAGGCTATTGGATATGATCTCAGGAAAGCTTGTTTGTCTACATTCAAGGATGTTATTGAAAAGGGCCTAGCAACAGAAAGAGTCTTAATTGAACAAGGAGGTATCAAGCTATTCAAAGAAAACAAAGAGGACTTTAAAGGAAAGGACAAACCAAAATTTTGGAACAAGAACAAGAATACAGTCAATGATGGTGTTGTTGATGCCAACATAGTGCGACCCAAATTCATCTTTTCAGGATCAAGTTCTACAAACAATCAAGTGAATACTCAAACAACTTCTAGATCACGAAGGAAGTACACTCCATTGGGAGAACCACTTGAATCAGTATTCAAAAAGCTTGTGGCAAACAAAGTGATCACAGTTCCAAATTTTCCTCCATATGAACCAAAGGTCAAACCAAATTGGTGGAATGATGATGAGTTTTGCGAATTTCATAAGAGTAAGGGTCACAAGACAGGTAATTGCCATCGATTGAAAAACATTGTGCAAGATCTCATTGATAGAGGTGACATTGAGATTGAGGGACATTCGTCTAATCAAGAACATGAGATGTTTAAGGAACCATTCCCAAAACATGACAAAGGAAAAGGCAAAGTCACAGATGATCAAGCCAATTACACTAGAGCACCTTACAATTATGATTCTACTATCAATCACATCTCGATGGACAATCATATCTCTACTATTACTATCAAGAACAAAAATCCTGAGAATCCTCCTCAGAGACCCAAGATTGTCCTAAAGGGTGTTGGATCTTCTTCTGAGCATACCTCTGAATGTCATGTTACAACTTGTCGAGGTAAGATTACATTGCCAGGTACCTCCACTAAGAATACCAATCCTTCATCTACCAAGCCTGAGTACGACCTTGTAGAACAATTAGGGAAGACGCCCGCACTCATCTCCATTCTTGAGCTCTTACGTATATCCCCTGCACATAAAGCCATCCTTGACAAAATCTTGAGAGACACTACTGTCCCTACTGATCTGAACGTGGACCAGTTTCAAGCCATGGTGGGATACCTATCCATTCCCCACTCCCTCACATTCACAGAAGCCGATGACGCCTCTATAAGTCAGCCTCATAATGCACCTTTACACATTGAAGCCTTCATACACAAACATAGAATCAAACGAGTCCTGATAGATGGAGGAGCAGGTCTAAACATTTGTACTTTGAGCACTATTAGACAATTGGGATATTCTGATAAAGCTGTGAATTCTACAAATCAAATCACCATCAAGGCATATGATGATGAAGAGCGCTCGTCCAAGGGCACAGTCACCTTACTGCTAAGAATAGGGCCAGTCACAAAGGATGTGGTTTGTCAAGTCCTAGATCTAGATCTCACGTATAACATATTGCTAGGACGTCCGTGGATTCATGAAATGAGGGCAGTCCCATCAACATACCATCAATGCATTAAGTTTCCTCATAATGGAGTCGAGATAACAGTCAATGGTGATCCAAATCCATTCATATATTGCAATAACTTGAGGTCACATACTAAAACTATCATTCCCAGTAATCGTGAGGCTACTCCTTCTTCGGCATACATTGATCCTGAGTCATTAAAACCCTCGACATCCAAACAAGGTGAACTTAGAGGCAAGTTTCAAGACAAAGGCATGGGAGAATACACTCTGAATCAGACAATGTTTTTACGACAAGTCCTGAGCTCTCCAAAAGAATATGGGAGGCCACATCCTAACAAGCAAATCTCCATCATGATACTCAAATGGGATCCTACCATCTTTCGAAGGTGGGGCGAGCTAGAAGAAGAAAATTTATACAAAATGCTTTATAAAGATATTGAAGAGGACGCACATGATCAGACTATTATACCCTATGAGAACTATGGCAAAGGCTTTAAAATTCTACAAAAATTTGGGTATGATGGAAAAAGCCCTCTCGGGTTACGCAAAGAAGGTGTCATGGAGCCCTTACAACCTGAGCTAACTACAAGAAGAGAACGCTCCAAGGGACTTGGTTTTCTGAATTCCAAGATTCACAATAAAAGAACAAAAGAGGTATGGCGAATCAAAGTTGCCGACGTTCAACAAGAGGATTATCCTTCCACAGATTCTAATGAGTGGGAATGGGGTTCAGACAAATCCTCCAGTGATTATGAGCTCGCCGAAACATTCAGAGAGCCAGATGAACCCACAGAGGAAGAGGAATTTTACAAAAAGTTCAGAGTTGGTCAAGAACCAACCCATAAGGATCCCGCACATTCTTCGTTTCAAGGCCCTAGGTTGAAATCACATAGGATGAGGACACCTGTCCCAGAAGGCGCTACTAGTGATGACAATTTGGATTCGCTCACGATCGAAACTGATGAGGAGAGTGCCATCGATGACCTCGATGATTGCCTTGACATACCTGAATATAACCACATCTTCACTATTAGTCCAGCAAATTCTGAAAACACTAAGGACCTTCCCCTTGTTCATCCCCAACTCATTGAATGGGATCATGAAGGACCAGCACAATTTGATACATTTCAAAATGACGAAGCTATTGTCGACTATCTTGGCATTCGAGATGATCTTCCCCCTGGAGACCATAAAGCAGGATACGCCATAGAACTCAACAACATGGCATACTTCGGTGAGGGTGTCGGACCTTCCAGTCGCAAAAATGTGAAAATAAAAACAAAACAAGGGTCTTATGGCGAAAACCACACTGTGGCGCTGTCTGACCCCAAAAAAGTAAAAAGAAAGGACGTATCTGAGGGCGAAAACCTCTCTGAGGCACCCGAAGATGGAAGGCTCGACATTCTCCCAGCATCATATGAGGAAAAATCATCCATGTTGGTAGAGGAGACTATAAAGACAAATATTGGTACAGAAGAGGTTCCACACAACATATTCTTGGCGCAATCATTGACAGAGGCCGAAAGGGCAAAATTCATAAGCTTCTTCAAGGAACGACAAGTCAACTTTGCATGGTCATACGCTGATATGCCTGGACTGGATCTGGATTTGGTAATGCATCATTTGATAGTCAAACCGGGGGCAAAGCCGGTAAAACAGAAATTAAGGAAAATGCACCCACAAGTGGCATTACTAGTCAAAGCAGAGCTGGAGAAATTACTGGATGTCGGATTCATACGCCCAATTGATTATCCCGAATGGATCTCCAATCTAGTACCTGTTAGCAAACCAGATCGCAGTATCCGAATATGTACAGACTTCAGAGATATCAACAAGGCTTGTCCAAAGGACGATTTCCCATTACCAAACATAGACTTGATCGTTGATCTCACAACAGGTCATGAAATGTTATCCTTAATGGACGGATTTTCTGGATATAATCAAATCAGGATTGCACCTGAAGATCAACATAAAACATCATTCACTTGTCCATGGGGAACCTTCTGTTGGAACGTCATGCCCTTTGGGCTGAAAAATGCAGGCGCCACGTATCAAAGACCGATGACTACTATCTTTCATGATCTCATGCACATAACCGTGGAAGATTATGTTGACGATCTTTTGGGAAAGTCAATAGACAGAGATACACACTTGGACATACTTTCAGTTGTCTTTGATCGGCTGGAAAAATACAAGGTGAGACTAAATCCAAAGAAATGTGTCTTTGGAGTAACCTCCGGGAAGCTCCTAGGATTCATTGTGTCTAAAAGAGGAATCGAAGCCGATCCAACAAAGGTCAAGGCTATCTTAGACATGCCGCCACCCAAGAATATCAGTCAACTTCGGTCTTTACAAGGGAGACTCCAATCCATACGAAGATTCATAGCACAACTTGCAGATAAGTGTAATCCTTTCCAGCACCTGCTACACAAAAACATCAAGTTCAAATGGGATGAGAACTGTCAACAGGCTTTTCAGGCGCTCAAAGACTATCTTTTGAACCCACCAGTCTTAATGCCACCCATTCCAGATCAACCGTTGCTACTTTACATATCAGCTACTCCAACGGCACTGGGGGCACTCCTAGCACAACAAATACCTGACAGCAAGGAAAAGGTAGTCTATTATATCAGTCGCACATTGGTGGGATATGAGCTAAACTACACACCAATCAAGCGTGCATGTCTCGCTATGGTCTTTGCTTCACAGAAGTTACGACATTATATGCTCACTCACAAGACTAAGTTGATTGCCAGAATCGATCCACTAAAATATCTTCTCAACAAAGCTACACTTACTGGGCGGCTGGCCAAGTGGGTAATGATTTTGAGTGAATTTGACATCGAGTACGTGGACAGGAAAGCAATCAAAGGACAAGCAATTGCAGATCAATTGGCAGATGCTCCCATGATAGATGATGTTCCTCTACAGTCAGAATTTCCAGATGAGTCCATTCTAACAATATCACCTGCAAAGCCATGGCAATTATACTTTGACGGCTCTTACACACAGCATGGGGCAGGAACGGGTATACTCTTTATAACTCCTCAAGGCGATTCTATACAAAAATCATACCGCTTATCATTTCCTTGCACCAACAATATAGCGGAATATGAGGCATTAACAACAGGATTACGAATTGCAGTTCAATGGAAGATCCAAGAACTTCGTGTTTTTGGGGATTCTCAATTGGTTATCCGTCAAGCAACTGATGATTACCAAACAAAAGATGAAAAAATAATGCCTTACAAACAACTGGTAGATGATCTGAAACAGCACTTCGCAAAGATTGAGTTTGAACAGATACCAAGAGAACAAAATCATGCTGCAGATGCCATGGCTACAATTGCTTCGCTCATTGATCTACCACAAAATGAGACCTGCTATGAGTTCCTGGTAGACAACCTGTTGGTTCCCTCATATGAGATCACTCCTACAGAAATGATATGTGTTGTTGGTCCTGAATCCCAGTTATATGGTTCCATATTTACATACCTTCGCAACAATATCTTACCTCCCGATCTATCGAATAATCAACGCCGCACTTTCATTCGCCAATCCTCCCGATACGTCATTTTAGCTGATATCCTATACCAACAAGGTCTAGATGGCACCCTTCTTAGATGTTTAGAGAGTGACGAAGCTCAGATTGCGTTACGAGAAGTGCATGAAGTGATATGTGGCCCGCATACTAGTGGTCCTACCTTGGCCAAGAAACTCATCAGGACTGGATATTACTGGCCTACTATAGAAAAAGATGCATATCAGTTTGTCAAGAAATGTAAGCAGTGTCAAATTCATGGAGACCTCATACATGCACCAGCACAGGAACTACAACCACTTGCATCTCCTTGGCCCTTTTGTCAGTGGGGACTCGATCTCATAGGCAAGATTCACCCTCCTTCTTCCAACGGTCATAAATTCATTATCACAGCCACAGAGTATTTCACAAAGTGGATTGAAGCCGTGCCTCTCACACAAGTTACAGGGAAACAAATCGCTACCTTCATTTTGAACTACATCATTTGCCGATATGGGATTCCTACTTCCATTATCACTGATAACGGGCGTCCTTTCAAAAATCAGGATGTTCGTGAACTCTGTGAGCGCTTCCATATCTCTCATCGTTTCTCCACACCATATTACCCTCAAGGTAATGGCCAAGCTGAGGCGTCTAACAAAACGATTCTTAAAATCCTTAAAAAGACAGTCGACGATGCTGGCCGTAACTGGCATATCCAACTTAATCCTGCACTTTGGGCCTATCGCACAACTACAGGAGCTACACCCTACTCACTTGTCTACGATGCTGAAGCCATCTTGCCTATTGAGGTCGAGTTGCCTTCTCTACGGGTCTCCTTGAGAAACATAATCAACGATGAAGACTACAGGGTCTCTCGCTTACAAGAACTAGAACTGCTGGAGGAACGAAGACACACTGCTTTCAATCATCTCAAGGCTTACCAACAAAGAATGAGTCGCAGCTACAATCACAAAGTCAAGCCTCGCATATTTGAGGTAGGTGACTTAGTCCTCAGAGAGAACCCCAAGAATCAGCAAGACAGAGATAAGAAAGGCAAGTTCGAACCAAATTGGCTTGGTCCTTACATCATCACAGCGGTGTATGGATCTGGGGCATATCAGCTTTCAACTATAGAAGGTGAATCTTTGGAGGATCCTATCAACAACATGCACCTTCGCAGGTTCTACACATAGCTCGTTGGAATATCAAAAATTCAAAAATACAAAAAAATCAAAAATTCAAAAATACAAAAAAAATAAATTTATAAAACAAAAAAAAATCGTTACTTGGTGAAAACCTGGCAAACAGGCGCCTTGTGACACAAAAACATTGAAAAAATCAAAAAAAGTAAAGAGAAATAATTTCGTCCAACGGTGAAAACCACTTCGGTGGCGCCCTGGGCAAGTACCATGGTGAAAACTGGGTCACCAGCGCCATGCATAGAGACTTTGCTCCTCCCTCTTTCAGGATTCTCTTTCATCCTTCACTTTGCACACACTCACAACCTATCCATCCATAATAAACTTACCCATTCCCATCATGGCTTGTTATTGATCTACCCAAGATTGGTTAGCCATTCATAATAAACCTCCCTTTTCAAATCCCTTTCCATCCATAATAAATCAGATCCTATCTGTGGCTAAGGCAAAATCCTGCATCTAGTAATGGGTGTGGAACTGAGAACATCACATGTTTCGAGGAGTACAGTTTCTTCCAGCTTTCTTCAGTCTATCCACGCACAATCCGTAATAAAGCAACATTTGCATCACAGATCCGCAATAAAGTTTCATCTTCTCCGCAATAAAGTATCAGTTTCATGGATTCAGTCAATTTCAGATGAGACATAGCAGCAACAATGGGCTTCAACAAATCAAATCTTTCAACAGACTCAGACAACATATGGTTCAGTGCTATCTATCCTTTTTGTGAAACTGAACATTGTGACCATAATCGAATAAGACTTATACAAGTGACAAGAGACACTAAACTTGAGGACTACAGTGGATGTTGGTGTCAAGTCTTGGTTTTCTTTTGATTTTATCTTTTTGGTGACATGCCTTTTAGCTTTTCTAGGATGTCTTTGACTAGAGATTCTATCTCCAGGATGTCTTTGACTAGAAAGGCGAGGATGGGGTATCGTCACCTATTTGCATTTGCTGTCTGTCGATTGTCTTTTAGTAATGCTATGACTTGTCCAAGGATATGAGGACACTGTGAGTCTAGTATGAACTGGGGCATTCCTTGTTTGTGACTGTCTTATCTCCATGCAAACAGGTACAATGACTTTCTGGGCCGAACAAATGCCTCGATTGTCATAACCTATTCTTCCATAATAAAGCTCAATGATGATAACGCACAAGAAGCTCTTTCACGTTCATATCTTCTGTCTTCCATCCCCCTTTCTTCATTGACTTCCATTGTCCTTCTCGAGTCCGCATAGCCCGCTATCACATGACTGAGTATAATGACACACCAAAAACATTTGCATTTCATATAGTTACACCTACATCACCACATATAAGCATTTCATACATACATATAGATATCACAATTGCATCACATCCTGCATACAACACATGTTAGCACATCTCACATTTTCATCATGTAAATAATCATTTGCATTATCATATTCATTTGCATTACATACATTCACATTTGCATCGTGCATCGCATATACAACATAAAAGAACAAAAATATATTGCATTGCATCATATAAGCATCCATATCATAAAACATGTATCACATAAGAACATTTCATCACATAAGGTACACATGCATATAACTGCCACAAAGATGGATCATCTCTCATATATAATCAAAAGTGTCATGATACAATGATGTCAAAAGAATCATATGGCTACAAAATCACCCGCAGGTGTCTACAATACAAAAATGATACATATACTGATACAAAGGGGAGCCCTCTATGGCTATGATGAACTCCCTCCCTCGGAGCCGCTTGGCCTCGACGGAGTCTGAGCTCTGGATGGACCCGCTCCGGGATCACCCTGCCTGTCTGGTGGTGGTGGAGGACCCATGACCCCACCACTGGATGCCTGCCTCCTACGACTCCCTCCCGTAGCCGTCGCTGTACGCGATGATCTATGGAAGCTCCTCGCCCGCTGATCCGCTGGCACGACACCATAGTACAGGTCCCTCCAATACCCAATCTCCTCTCCGGCTCGTAGCACATATGCGTAGCCTGCCCCTGCATCCTCTGCCGCCTGCCTCCCTGCCCTCAGAGCTGTCTCGGCCTCAGTATATCGCTGGATGGCCTGGTCCCTCTCTCGCTCTGTATCTCGGAGCCTGATCCTGAGACGATCCCTCTCCCGCTCCAACTCCGCGATCTCGTCTGCCTGGCCTTGGTAGATCTCTCTCAGCTCTAGCAGCTCATCCTCCTCAGGATCTCCACCCTCAGCCTTTGCCTGTGCCTCCCCCTGTACCTGTCTAGGTGCCTGAACTGGAGCCTGTCTCTGTACATGCTGGGGAACCTGTACCTGTCTCTGTACATATGCCTGTCCCTGTCTAGGTCCCTGTGCTGCTGGTACCTGTAGGGGCAATCCACCTCGACCCCTCACCACCTGGGCTGCTCCCTCCTGTCCTCCCTGTCTCTGAGGTGCTACCCGCCTCTCCCCCACTACTCCCCTCCGCCTCCATCGGCCCCTACCTCCATCCCCTCCACCATCATCATCATCATCCCCTCCAACCTCTCCCTCCAGCAGCTCTCCAGGATCTGTCAACCTCGGAAACGGATGCTCTGCCCAATATGCAGCATACTCTGCGTCCATCCCTGCATCCTCCACCTCTAGCCACATATCCCAAGGTAGTGGCATCATCTCAGCTAGCTGTGTGACGGCCTGATCATACGATAACAATGGCCCGAACTGTGCCTGATCCCTGACTGTGCGGGCATACATGCCCGAGCCTCGCGACATCCTTTGGATCCTGCCGAACTGTCTCCCAACCCTGTCAACCAGCTGCCTCTCCAGTATGTAGGGCGTACGCCCAATCAGATATCTGCTCCTAAATGTGTATGGCAGCTCCACGGCATCGTCCTCCCACTCCTCGCACCCCAGGTACGGCCTCCAGATAACCATATCAATGTCATCTATGACCCGCCTCCAGTGTTCCAGCCGGCCAATCCGAGGCTGTGACATAATCATATCGTACAGGTGTACAAAACTCCATCCATGTCCTCTGCCTCTGAAGTGGATAGGCCGTGTGATAGGAAGGTGCTCATATGCCCACACCTGTAGCAGTGTCACTCCGCAGCCCAAGCCCACTGATCCGTGATAGACAAACTGATGCAGCTCATAGTACAAATGTGCCAGGACACATGGCCCCCAGGCATATTTGGTGTGCTCAGTCACCAGTGTCTCCAGTGCTCCTCCCCAGCCCACTGCCAATCCCCGGGTAGCCCTGTCAGGACATAAGAAACCACTGATGGCTCCTCCAATAACAGCTGGCAGCGCTAACCCTGTCGCGGTCATGGTATCCCATGCCACGTGCCCTGCTCTCATCTCCAAACTGGGATCCTGGAATACTCGTCTCAGTGCCTCCCTGTCTCCATCTCGATCATATGAAATCAGCTCTCCATAGATCGGTATATGCAGTATCCTGTACACATCCTTGAGGGTCACTATCATCTCCCCCATAGGCAAGTGAAACGTGCAAGTCTCGGAGTGCCATCTCTCAGCTAGCACAGTCAGCAAACCCATGTTTGCCTGAAACTCAGGCACATATAATACATGTCTCAAACCCATCTCTTCGATGGCAGCTCTGTCCTCAAGTGACAACTCAGGTCGCAACCTCTGAGTCGACGAGAATCTCTCCCGTGACTCTAGCATCAGCAAATACTCCTGTAGTCAAACAACTCAATCATGTCAGTTATAGTGGCATTCACTGTTTATCACAAAATGCTACTCGCTATCTAAATGCATATGGCTATCTACCCTAGTGACACTCACTGTTCATCACAAAGTGTTGCTATTTATCCTAGTGGTACTCCCTGTTCATCACAAAGTACTACGTGTGTGACACTCACTGTTCATCACAAAGTGTTACTCACATTTGCACTCCCTGTTCATCACAAAGTGCTGCTCATATTTCAGTACTCCCTGTTCATCACAAAGTACTTTATCTTGGTACTCACTGTTCATCACAAAGTGCCTTGATCTATCCTAGTCTTCCTAGAGGACCTGCTTGAGTGTATCCTCTCAGCAGCTTATCCAATTGACAGCATATGTTCATCACAGAACTGCCGATTTGACCTAGAAGATGTAAATTCATACTTTTCAAATGCAAACGCGCTTTCCTGACATAAACGTGCATTTATTACATTACCTAGCATGCATTAATGACAACAATAAATGCATCAAAGTACGAGGAGGTTTTGTGGTACTTACTGGCTCTCCTGCCTCTGCTGGCCTTTGGAATCGGCGAACGCGGTCGAATCTATGAACGAAGGCCATCGCTGCTGACTGCTGCTGCTCTTTTCTCGCTCTGCACTGTGATCTTGTAAGGGTGTAGATGACAATGAGGATGTCTTTTTCCCGTCATCTATCTTATAGCCTAGCCTAGCCTTTGCCCTCATTTCCCGAGTCAGTATTCTTCATCCTGTGACTTTGTCACTTCATTCGATCAGTCCATTCTAGCCTTTCTTTCTTATCGAGAGATTGTCTGCAATATTTTCAGACATTTTCATCCAATCTCTCGAGGGGGCATATAATTCCCATCTTGGGGCAACTCTGTATCAGTTCATCTTATCTTCTTTGAAACAACGCGACAAGCCGCATTGTCTCAAAGAGGGGCAAAATGTAGACACTCAAAATTGTCATGTCTAATTAAATAAATATTTTATTTATTTAATTATCTAAGCCTAATTCTTCTATTAATTAAATAAATCTTTATTTATTTAATTAATTCATTTATCCTCTTCTAGCCTTATTTCTCATTTAAATAAATACATTTATTTATTTAAATTATCCCTTTCCTAAATTAAATAAATATTTTATTTATTTAATTGTCCTACTTCTTCTATTAATTAAATAAATCTTTATTTATTTAATTAATTCATTAGCTTTTTCTACCCATGACACATGTCATTCATCTCCTAATTCATACACTACCTACCTCTTTCATTATTTTGGTATTTCTTTTACCTACCCTCTAATCTTAGCCGACCTCTCTTTTTACACCTCTCAATCTTAACCCTCCATTTCTTATTGTGTCTTCTATTTAAGGAGATGCTTTCTTCATTGTCAAACCCTAATGACTAATGACACATGTTAATAACTGATTTTGGAGTACTTGGCTACATTACGATCCTACTTGCAACCACATTCCGTTCTTTGTTGAGCTCTTGTGCATATAAAAATCTGAGAGCAAATATATCAAGCAAGATCAATGGAGATAGGAAGAATGGAGATCAAAACCCTATTGGACATGTGATGGTATAATCTTTGTGATTTTGAGTTATTTGCATTGTCTTAGGTAATCTTCATATGTTATGGTGGATCTTTGTTCATTGTTAGGCTAGGGTTTAGTGGTTGGATTCATTTTAGCCTTTCAATTTTGTTATTATTGTTATCCATTTTCCCCATAAACACTATCTATCTATTTATCTATCTATCTATCTATCTCATCTTTGATCATCTTGGGATTTATCACATCCCCTATCTATTTGATCATTTATCATTCTATCTATTTATCTTTTGATCTATCTATCTGGTTGTCCATAGAGGTAGAAACACCAAAGCAAGGGTTTGATTGAGGCAAACCCCTATACAGACCCAACATTTTTCCTCTTCTTCCTATGTGTAGGTTTTGCGAAGGTATTCAACCGCATAGAGGTTTGTTGTATATATTTGTTATTCATTTCTTTTATTTAAATCTTTATTGTACTTCTTTGTATATCTATTGTATAGTATTTGTTGGTATATTTTTGATTTTGGGTTTTGAAGTTTCTCTGAAACATAGAGTTGGGTTTTCTCTATTTTCTAAGTTTTCTATTTGTGGTCCATATTAGACTTTAGTGCACTGCGCAAACGTCTGCACACCGCATTGGATACTTGACCGAGACGCTTAGATTCAGACCGAAGACTCTCTGTCGTTTGCTCTTTCCATTTCTGTAATTAGATATCTTTACCAGTTTCACTGAATGTATGTTGTGGAATTGGCTCTCAAGGGAACATAGTTCTTCCCTTTGCAGGGTCACTTTTACACCACTACACAACCCTTTCTTTCCTCTCCACTTTTCTAGCTTCCAAATCCATTTAATCTTCAATTTCCTTGCCTTCAACTTCCAAAATAAAAAAAATAACTTGTTTTTTGATTATGAACCAAATATAACTATTTAATTTTAATATTCAATTAAAATAAAAAACAATTCAATTCTTGACATTTAAATAAAATAACTATTTTTTTTTTTTTTTTTTTCTAAAATAAGATGTCTAGAACATAACAATTGTCTTAAGTGGGTAACTAATTAAATTGATTTCAAACACATAAATAAAAAACACTCTTAATATTTATTTAGGATTTTTTATTAAATTATCTTTGATTAATTATAAAATCATTTGGTACCCAAACATTTGTATCATGTAGGACAAATCTAGTTTCTTCTTTCCTTGTACTTATACTTGGCAATGACATAGGACCTCATCACAAAATCTTAATATCATTTATTAGTTAAATAAAAATATCATATTCTAATCAAGCATGATGCAAGAAAGCAATTAATATTATTGTCCATTTGTATTGTGACCCCTTATTAAACACAATGCATTAGAATAATCACTTGCATCTAATACCACAAAGATGAATGCATATCCAAAATCATATCATCCGAGTTGGATAGCACAAAGACTAAAATTGAAGGCTATTGCATCCTTCGTCCTAGAAATAATGTTAGCTTGGACATTATTTACTCTTATCACTTGAATGTAGATTACTCACTTGAGTAATCTCTAAAATAATCCAAAAAATACACCCTTATGGATTGAAATCAAACGAGAATAAAACATCAATTCTTTGCCAATAGAAATATTTAAGACTAAAATATTCAACAAAATACTTGTACACAGGGAATCCTAACAAAAACAAAAAAAAGTATCACTAGCAAAAAGGTCTTCCCAATGAATAATATTTACCAAAACATCTCAAATAAACAAAAAAATTGAGCCATCAACTAAAACTCACAACACTTGACCTTTACATTGCAATTAAAAGAGACCTCAAACTTATGAACTCCTAGTGATTTAAGACTTGTTGAAAAAAACTCAATACATGAATAATAAAGATAAAGTTTTAATCTCATAACTAATCGAATTCAATACTAAAATCAAGTTTTAAATTTTTTTACAAGAAATTTATTTTCTCAACAATAAAATTCTCAACACCAATTCAATAGAAGTCTATTGTTCACATCAACAAATTGCATAACTACCAATTAATTTCATCAAATATTAAACATTTCTTGGCATAACTCAACAATAAGAACATTTTTTTGATCATAATAAGTTTCTCAAAATAAGCTCCATTGTTTAGTCAACATTTTAATCATTAAATTTGAAGCCAAGGTTCAACAAGAAACAATTTCATCCATATTAGTAAGTGTAAGAGAGTAATAAAAGCATCTTGACCTACAAGGGATTTTTGTTACAACAATAAAATGGACTTCCACATAAGTAATAGGGCGAATGCACCAAGATGGGGGACCAAAAAGATGTCGAAAATCTTTTTGGTCTCCAAAAGGCCATTTGGCACACGCCAAATAAGGCGTGCACCCTATTTGGCGCACGCCAAATATCAAAGCACATATTTAAAAGATAAAAATCACATTTTTCAAATGAATTTTTGCTAAACCCGTGTTTGGAGTTGCATTTCTCGCCTTCCATACCACACACACCAAATAGAGACATAGTTTTGGCTTCCAGTAGTGTGAGATCTTCATCAAAATGGCACCACGACATAGAGGGGATTGAAGAGGTAAGTATTTCTATTTTTTTACTCTCTAATTTTGTTTAAAATATGGATTAAATTAGGTATTTAAATTGAAAGTTGTTTTAAATTTCAAGAAATCAAAATCCATCTGAAAAATGTTGAAACCCACCACCTCCTCCTCATGAAGAGCCTTTTGAAGAAGAGGCACAACCAACCCCTCCCCCAATTCCTAGACATCCCCTAGGAACACAAGAAAATATATTAGGGCAAATTGAAAACAACAAAAAACAACTTGAGGAGTTGATAAATAGGTTGAAAGATCCTAATTCCACAACCTCTCATAGGACAAGCTTTGTGGAGTCACTGCAATATATTGTAGCCCATGTAGGTCCAGTGAGTGGTCATATCAATATGTGGTCCAACAAAAGAGAAAAACAAAAACAATTTTATGCAAACAAGCTATCATATGCTATAGTAAAGAAAAAGAAAATAAACAAAGTTGACCTATGTGCACTTTTCACGGACCCTAGAACCAATCAACCCTTACAGCTTAGATGTAGGAGGTTCCCTATCCATTGGTGCCACCATGAAGGGATAAGAAATAACTTTAGGGATAGGTGGTGGATGGTTTTTGATTAGCCACCATGTAATAATAATGAGGTGCCTCAATACTTTTTGAGGAATCTCTATTGTGTGTTTGTCCTCAATGAGATACCTAACTATTTTGACTACCTACATTTTCAAGGTAGGGGTGGGGGATCGTAACATGATAGAGCAGGGGCACAACATGACCCAAACCTAGCACTGAGACCCTTGGGTAGACCTATGGTGGAGCATGTGACTGTTCCTTCCATCATGAAGGAAAATGTCAAGGTGGATACCTTAGAGTCCATTATCTCATTGACTCAGACCCTCATATAGTATTTCGAGCCTCTAGTAGATGTTGATGTAGATGCATTTTATAGGCCTCAAGTTCCATCTCACTATTGTCAGTCATGCGGGGCCCTTTGCACTTATCACCCTAATAGTAGTCAGTTGTTGGCTTGATGATGATTTTTGTAATGGATGACTTTATGTGTTGTCATTGATGGCACATATACACACACACATATGTTCATATTGTCATAGTCATCTTAGTTAAGACAAACCGATACTACTCCTTGTTGGCATTTACATGAAGATTGCATTGATGAACTTCTATGTTGTCATTGATGTCAATTATAACTGGTAATGATGTTGTAATAATGTTGTTTTATAACCGGTAGGAAGAACTAGTGAAGGGAATTGTAACCAGTAAGCGAGCTTGTGAAGGAAACCGATATTACTAGAGAAGAAGTGAGATCAACCGGTAAACCTTGCCTGTTGATATGCTAAACCCTAACTGATGGAGCTTGGTGAATCAATTGTATTGGTTTATGATCTAATGGTGAGCAGTAATGATTATGACACATATGCATGTTGTATGAGAAGAGTTTCAAAAGGTTTTTGGCACGTAGAGATAACAGTTTTTGTCTTGGGAATGAGCAAGTTCATTGCATGCAATGGAAACCGCATGATGAGTTACAGTGTTCAATGAATCGGTGATCAAGGAGCAGTCAAGGTTGTCTTGAATGATGTGCAGTGATTGTTATGTAATCCAATGGTCATACTTGAACCGATTTGTTTGTAATCTATATGAGATGTTTAGGTTTGTGATGTGTTACCGACCTATTGTTTTGTTTATAAGGTCAATGAGTTGTTTTGTTGTAGTGTTGGAAATTTGTGGTTGAGAGTAAGAGAGTGTGGTTGCCAAACAAGGAGATGTATCTATAGTATGTTTAAAGGAAGATAGGAGAATGAAAAGGATCTAAACAAGCAAGTGTAGTGCTATTCCAACAGATCAACAAACCCCTGTTGTTTTCTAACAATTACAATAGTCAAATCCTTTAACTGGGTAAGCTATAACAAGCTTAGTGTTATCTAAATCCTTTAACCAGGTGGTCCATTAGATTGAATTTAAAATCCTCTACCGAGGTTACTTCTAACAGGGTATTGCTTCTAATAGGGAATTATAATCAATCCCTTGATCAGGTGGTCCCTAACAAGATCTGTTATTAACAAGACTTATTGTAAAGCTTTAACAGGCTTGGCTCCTAACAGGGCGAACTTCAAAAGAGTTCAGAATACTCGTGGGTATTCATCCCCACCATGGTTTTTCCCATTTGGGTTTCCACATCAAAAATATTGTGTCAAGTGGTGAATGCTTTTGTGGTTATGTTTACTATGGTTAAATTGCTTAACTACTAAATCCACTTTGATATGTTATGTTAACCAGTAACAATTTGAAATATTTTTTAACTACTGTCAGTAAAGTATTTGAATGATTTAGTCAAAAGATTTTGAGAGTTTCAAAGATGTTTTACTGTTAGTCTGTTATAACAGTCAACCGGTTTAACTTGTCAATAATATTACATTTGAAGTTCAGTGTTTGAACCAGTCAGTTTAGAGTTTTCTTTCAGAGGTTGATTTTGAGTTTGGTGAAAATTTTATGTTAGTTTTCTATCTACTGATTCACCCCCCCTCTCAGTAGTTGACTAGATCCTTATTGATTCATCATACCATCAATTGTATCAGAGCATTACATGTCCTCTAAGGTCTAAGCCCAACAACTCGAGGTAAAGATCTTGAAGAACATGATGAAGAAAGAAGATCCGAAGTTTAATAGAGATAACTACAGAATATGGGGTGATAAAATGGAAATATATATCAAGAGTCTAGGAAGACAATACTGGGAACATGTTGGTACTCAATATGTTGCACCTAGTGGGATTATGACTGATGATTAGAAGAAAGAGAAACAAGAAAATAATCAAGCATTGGAGGCTATTATCAATTCTTTGTCAGATGGAGTGTATGTAGATGTTCATGTCTGGAGATTGCTTATGAGGTATGGAAGAAACTTGAATAGATCTATAGCCATGATGAGCATGTGAAGATTTCCAAAGAAGAGAGTCTGAGAGGAAAATTTGATGACATGCAGATGGCCAAAGGTGAGAATATACAACAGTATGATCAGAGGATCAAAGAGATAGTTGGTGAGATCAAGAGTGCTAGTGGTAAAGTGGAAGATGCCACAATGGTTAGGAAGGTGTTGGGAACCCTTCTACTGGTCTACACTATCCGAGTTGCAGCCATTTAGGAGCTAAAATCTATTGATAAAACTAAGGTAACTCTTGACTCCATCATTGGTAAGATTACTACATTTAAATTAAATGGTTATGATGGTAGTGTTCAAAAATCTAAATCTACATTTAGAGCTTCAGTTTCTAACCCTCCTATGTGGAAAAGTAGAGATGTCATCCACAATTATGAATCTAGATCTAGTAGAGAAGTTGATGATGAAGACGGTCTGGTTGATCTTGAAGCATTGTTGGCCAAGCGATTTCCAAGATGTACTTGTAAGTACAAAGGTAAATTACCTTTGAAATGATTTGCATGCAACAATATTGGACACATTGCAGCTAACTGTCCTAATGGTGACAATGAGAATAAGCGTGAGAAGTACAAGAAGTATAAGAAGTACAAGGGAAAAGGCAAAAGAGATTGTCTCATTGTAGTTGATGGTGGTATCACTGATGAGGAATCTGAGGGAGATGCTAATGAAGACATTATTTTTGCAGCCATTAAAGAGGAGACATATGATCAGAAGGCATTAGTTTGTCGCATGGATAATTCTAATGATTGGATCATTGATAGTGGTTGTTCACACCACATGACCGATGACTAGATTAAATTTCTTACTTTGAAGGAATTTGACGGGGGAGTTGTGAGATTTGGAAATGACTCACCCTGCATGGTAAAAGGTAAGGGAACCATTTCTCTTAATGGAAAGAGCAGTGTAGGTGATGTCTATTGGGTTGAAGCATTAAAGCACAATATTTTGAGTTTTGATCAACTCAATGACAAAGGTTATCCATTGGAATTCAAGAATGGAATGTACAAAATCTATGGGAGCAAAGGTGAACTAATTGCAACAGGAAAGCAGACAAAAGGTAACCTGTTTCACCTGAATCCTAAAGTCAACAACTGTTTAATTGATAAAATAGATGATAGTTGGCTTTGTCATAGGAGATTTTGTCATATAAATTTTGATAACATTGTCAAAGTGAGTAAGTCCAAGTCAGTGAGAGGTTTGCCTCAGTTGGACAAACCGGTTTCTGTCAGCAGAACATTTATTAGATCTGGTTCATACAGATCTTTATGGACCCATGAGGACTAAAAGTATCCAAGGTGATAGATATTTTATGATCTTCACTGATGATTTCTCAAGAATGATGTGGGTCACATTCTTGAAGGATAAAACAAAATATTTTGGTAAGTGTTAGCGTTTCACAAAGGGAGATTGTTGGTATTCCAATAAGTTTGTTGGTATGAGGATATTGAGAAGGTTGTTGAAGATTGTGGATATAACTAAGAAAGGATGATTACTGTCTTAATAATATTATTTTGTCATTGATGTCAAGTAATTGATTTTCTGATTTAGTATGATGTCGCCATATCTTAATGAGTATGTTTTGATAAGTATAAAGATGTTAGTAAGTGACATAGAAAGAATGAAAATGAAGGGGAGTAATAAGTTATTCAATGGGCAACTATTACCGAGTTAGACAATGATGAGATTTTGTTGTTTTGATTATTTTGATATCCTATATATATGAGTATTCTAAGAATGAGAAAAGATTTCATTCATTAGATGAGTTAAGGTTTGATATTGTTTTATGTTACTGAGCATGAAGCTAGTCGGTAAACACTAAGGTTATCGATATCAGTTAAAGAAGGCATAATATCTACCGAGTAAAGGTTTAGTATTTACCGAGTAACAACCAAGTAATAACAAAATGCATTGGATGGATAAAAGCATTATTAAATGAAGGATTCCAATGAGCTGGAGATGTATAGATGATTGGTATGTCATGAAAGAAGTTTGTTGAAGATCTACGACAACGAAAATACAGGAGTTAGATCTACAACGCAGATTGAACGATCATAACCTAGCACAAGTTCCAAGGAAGGAATACAAGTTCCAAGGCAAGATAAAATGTTTTTAGATCTATTACCCCCTTTTATTTTTCTGCTTATAGTCCATCAAAAATAAGGGTCATCATTTTTGTAGTGTTTAAATCTTCATCAATCGAGTTTCGTACTCATCTGTTGAACCTTTTATAAAGTTCAAAATTTGGGTTCAAAGGAAATATGATCCATTTAGTTCTAAGTCTTCATCAGCATAGTCGTTGAACTTGAACTTTGAACCTTTTCGGTTCAAGGTTCAAGGTTCAATCGGTCTTTTGTCTTGTGTATTGCGGCTGTCTCTTTAGTACTAGTCTTGTGGTCACTTTGAACTTGAACCATTGAACCTTTTTTTTGAAATGGTTCAAGGTTCAAGGTTCATTCCCATGTCATTGAATGTTCTTTTTGTTTCTTTCTGTCTGTTCGCAAATGTTACTCTTTTGTCATTGAACTTTGAACCAATGAACTGCTTTTAAAATAGTTCAAGGTTCAAAGCGCTGTTTTCAAATTAGCCTGATGGTGTTTAGGAAGAAAAGGTGGCACGATCGAAACATAATTTTCCTTGATTTTCGTGCTTTCAAATCATAATTATGGAAACAATCATGAGAAGGCATGTCGACTGTGTGGAGTTGATTTCTAATTAATAAGCATGTAAGAACTATATCAAATCACAAGTGGTTTTACACGGATGAATGAGCTGGGACGAAACATGTGTTGGTTCTTTTCAGTATTTTCTGTCCATAAATATGATGCTTCTCAGGTAAGACAATTATTGTTGCCGTTAGCAAAGAGTGGAGATGCGGAAGGTAATTTAGCTTAGTTTTTTTGAGGGTTTCACAGTTTGATGTTGAAGACAGGTGAGTTCAATTGCTTATTTTCCCCTGCTCTATTTTAGTTCTGAAATTGGAAAAGTGTAATTCTTTGCCTCGGAGTTGAATGCCATCTGATTCACGCAATTTTAAGCAAAAATGAGACTGACTCTTCCAAAATTGGGTCGAACATCATGCTTGATTAGTACCCTCCCAGAGTTAGATGATACAACCTTCATCCAAGATGAGTTAGATAATTTTCTAGAGAGGGCTAAGAACCCAACAGCCAATTCTATGATGGAAAAGATAGTACACAGTGGTCTTGTTGAGGCCGCCGCATTCCCAATTGCTGCTCCTTGCCTAGAATTAGTATATGCATGCATGAACAGATATGATGCTCGTAATAGGTGTATTAGAGCCAATAATGGAGACATGCTAGTGCGGATTGACAGAGAAACAATAATGGTCGCAATTGGAATTCCTCACAAAGAGCCGTATGAAGATTGGTCCATAGGAACCTCATACGCATTTTTCTCTGAGAAGAAAAGTGTTTATCAGAACATCATTGCTAGAAACTGGCTCCTTAAAATACAGAAGGGAGGTTCTAGGTTGCCTAAACCCTTGACAAGAGAGCATTTCATTACAAAAGTTAGGGATATTGTGATTCTTTTGAATAGGCTTAAGGGGAATTCACATGCCTTTTATTGGGAGGACTGGATGTATTTTTACATTCAGGTATTCTTAGCTGGTGAAAAATACCTTGATTGGGCGCAAGTAATTGCTGAGAGATTGCACGAAGGTTTGAGTAATTTTATTGGAACAACTAATTTTCATATGACTTCATACCTATTTTATATTTTAGCCTGTATCAGAGAATGGCCAAGATTATATCAAGAACCTTGGGTTAATGGAATGAAGGTCTATGAGTGCTATCCACATTTGTAGATACAGAGGTACACAGAAAAATTCTTGAGATGGAATGATGTCTTTGTGGGAAGTTTAACTTTTGAACTGCAGGGAAATTTGAATAATAGAATGTCACCTGAGGCATTAAAGTTGGTCAGCACATATGGGAGTTGTTTTATTCAATTTCCTAGATTTACTTATATTAGAATTGGTGGCTTTGAAGATGAACCTTTCAAATTGCCCAGATATGCTCTTGATAGTTATGTACTTTTAGAAGTTTGTAGACAATTAGCTCATGTTGATAAGAAATTAGGGATGAAGAGTGAGTCTGAAACAATTTTCCGAGTTGAACTCGGATATTATAGTTGCAAAATTGTTTCTGATGCATTGAACTTAGAAGTGGAACTCAAGAAGATGAATTTGCCGCCTTATGCTGCTTGGCAGGGGTTTGATAGTAAAGAATATGCAATGAAGCACCTGAATGTTGATGTGAACTTTTCACATATACCCCAGTTAGAAGACTACTGGGAGGATTGCTGTGATGAATTTGAAGTCCGGAGAAGATTATGGTCAAGGTTCACTTTACGGCAAATCATTACTTTGAAATTGCCGATGAACACAACATAAATACAAGAAGAGGAAGGTGAAGATGTATTGGACCCGAAGTTCAATAAAAGAGTTCATGAGCAACCTATTCCTGAAATTGACTGGGATAGGAGAGAAGAAGAAAATATTCAATCTAAAACCTTTAATGTTATAAGGAGAACAAAAAAATGGTTAAGAGACCGTAGATCTGGAATAAGACTGACCACTACCTTAGCCAAGAAATCAGTTGAGCAATCTCATGCTGCTGTACCAATTTCTTCTTCTAACATTATTGTTGATATTGTAGGTGTCACTGATACTCAAGGTGAGAAGGTTCAAACCAGAAGGTTTAAAGAACCACTATTTGGTCCCTCAACAGTTCGAGTCACCCGTTCCAGAAGTAAGAGGAAAGGTGCAGAAATTTCAGGGAAAGAAACTATCATAGTTCTTGATAGTGAAGAGGCGCAAGTAATTATGGGTGAATCGGGAGCAAACATCCCTGCAGCTCAAGATGTAGGTAAAGAAAAGGAGCAACCTGAGGAAAGCCCCAATCAAGTGACTACTTTGGCTACCATGGATTCATCTGAATATCAGACGCCGCTAGCAAAAATATCCCCAAATATTTCAAGGTGGTTGGGAGTGTCAATTAGTGAGAAACGTAATGTAGTCCCTATCAGTGTACCCATGGAGGATATGGTGAGTAAATGCCTCGGGAAAAAACCTAAGTCTAAGAAGCTAAAAGAAGAAGCTATGCTGGAGGTAGATGAGAATACAGGGCATTGGGTAGCTGAAGTGGCTAGGCCGATTTCAGACAAAGACCCAGAAAATGCTACTGAGCAGGACTTTGCTGTTGAAAAGATTGATTTAGGAACTGCTTCAAGGGCTGCTGATGCAAAACACCTAGAGTCCTCTGCTAAAAGAATGTTGTCTAGAACATGGAAGGATGAGAAGGACAAATGGGAGTTAAAACAGATTGTTAAGCAGATGGCAGAGTACATCAATGCCATACATCATCCCAGTCCATAGCCCTTGTCACAAGTTTCTCAGAGTTTTGATCCTAAATCACCTATGAACCAGAATTTGTTGGATAAGGTTCAGAGAAATCATGTGTTGGCGGAAACCTTTGAGGAGTGGCTTGAATCAATAATTCAACAAGGAACAGAGTATATTGCTAATTTGGTTAGGGTGTACGAGGATGGTGTAACTGTAACTCAAGAGCTTGAAACAGAGGTGTTAGCGTGGGAGAAGGAAAGGAAAAAATGGGCTGCAGTATTGGTTTAGATGAAAGATGTCTAGAAATACGGTGTCATGAACTTCCTCATAGAAAAGGCAGTAAATGATTTGGATGACAAGGTACTGCATGTGGCCAAGGAAAACATTGAATGGAGAAATTCAATCATAAAGCAAGGTCACGAAGAGTCCATTAAGCTGTTGAAAGAATTGAAAGAACTCATTGCCGTGATGCAGAAAGACTTAAAGTGCATTGATGTACAACTTCTTAAGGAAGATGGACAGACTATCGAGTAGGCAGTAGATATGGTGCAAAGTTTCAAAGGAAAAATAAACTCGGTTAAAGAATCAAAGTCTTCTATTAGAGATGACTTCACCAGGGTAGCTCGAATTGAATCTATGTTAGTTGTCTGTTCAGATCACTTAGAAGTGCACAAAATTAAAGTTACGCAAGTGGGTATGGACAAAGAAGTTTGGAAGCAACGCATCCTGCACATTGGGCTCCCACATTACCAGGTTGTTCATAACTTCTCCGCGGCTCATATGGAGTGGTAAAATATACGTGGCACCACGCACACCGCAGAGACAATTTAAGACGTTTTTTGTTCTTATCGTTATAGCTCTATTTACGGCTTGTGGCCGTTTAGTTAAATTCAGTTATAGACGATTGTTTCTTGAATTTTACTTTCATTTGTTAAAAAGACAATTTAGCTTGGCGGCTATATATATTAGTAATGGATGTTTTGGCGCGGGATATAGAAAATTTTGTAAAAATTTGAAGAAACAGACTGGTCTTACTTGTAATTTCAGTGAAACAACCATCTTTGAATGGAATGGAATATATGATACAGCTTTAGAAAACTTGTGTGTTTTGAATGTGTAAAAATTTCTGGTGGAATGATTATGTGTTCATGTATCTGATTCCTTTCTCTGATTTTTCATTTGAAGTCTATGAATCAATTTGATAAATGAAATTAGCTGAAAGCATTTGAATATTCTAATTCCCCTTGTCCTGTGAGTCATGAGTGAGTATCAATCAGAGTTCAAATATTTTTGATTATCCTACGAGTTAATCTTCATTCGAAACCTAATGTCTTACTATGAATTTCATTATCTATCATTAAGCGTTCACGTTGTGTTGACAGGTGAATGTTGAAGCCTTTTTGTTTGCTTTCTGGTTAAAAGTGAATCACATGATAAAATTTATTCAAAATTCATTGAATATCATATAGGAAGCTGTACCTTTATTCAGAGGGTAAAATAATAATTATTTACCCAACTATTGGTTCTCATTGGTTTTCTATTGGGCAATAGGAGTATTTATTTATAAATTTTGAGAAATCCAATCCGTTAGCCAACAAGATCAAAGGATACAATGAACCTAGTCAAGTTTGAAGATCTGATGGCTAAGATTGGTCATGGGAAATGTGATCAAGGAGATTAAGCGGTTAGGAATTGTTTATAAATAAGAAATTGTTGATGAAAAATACATGCAGGAAAATAGAAGAACAATGATACTACAATAGTCATCATCGAGCACAAAAGATTGAATATCTGATTAAAGAACAGATTGAGAAGCCTAGCAAGGAGCAAGATAAGTCTTATGACAAGATTATTTTGAGCACATAGAGTCTGCTTTAGCATTTCAGATGTGAAGTTACATATATATTTTATACTGTTATTTATTTTGTAAGTGACAGGAAATCTCTTAACCGAGTGGACCTAACAGTCTTATTTGTAAATCCTCTAGCAAGGTAACATTCTGAATGAGTGTTTGAAATCCTTTGACAAGGTCACTTCTAACAAAGTGAAAGATTCTAACAAGTCTGAGAGAAATCCCTTAACCAGGTCACATCTAGAAATGTGTTTATGTAATCTGTAACAGGATTGGATTTTAACCAAGCATACTCTAGAAGGGTATATTTCTTAGTGGGTCCGAAATCCCACAGTGGTTTTTCCCTATTTGGGTTTCCACATTAAATCTGGTGTTAAATGTGTTATGATGTTTTAAGTGTATTTATTTATGAGTTTGAATGATTTATAGTCATAGTTGCATATCAGTAAAGGCTACCGAGGTTGAATCTGATGAATACATTGATTATTGAGTTTTTATGATTCACCCCCCCTCTCATCTTACTAACAATTGGTATTAGAGCTTTGGACTCTAGAAGAAAATTTTAAAGGTACTTGAGGCAAGATCCGAAGATGTATAAAAGGGATGCACCAAAGCTGAACAAGTCTAGTTTCTCCACATGGTAGAAAAGGATGAAGCTACACTTATCATGAATTGGAGAATATGAAACATATTATCTGGAGAATGATTATAGTGCACCTAGCACCTACCCGATGACAATGGAAGAAATAAAGGCAAAGCAAGATCATATTCAAGAAATGATTGAAATAACATCAACATTATCCGACTTAGAGTTTAATGATCTAGAAGGCTGCACTGATGCCAAAGCAATGTGGAACAAGCTTATATCTGTGTATGGTGGTGATGAACATGTTTAGAGAGAAAAAGTAGACAGTCTAAGAGGTCAACTTGAATCCATGAGAATGAATGAAGGTGAGAACATAACCTAATACAGTACAAGGTTAAAGGAAACTGTCAATCAAATCAAAGGAGCAGGAGGAACTATTGAAGAAAAGGATGTAACAAGTAAGTTGCTCAGAACACTTCTACCTGCTTATGCCATTCGAGTCTCTACGATCAATGAATTAAGGTCTGTACCAAACATGCCAGTCTCTTTGGATGCTACTATCAGTAAGCTACATGCATTTGAGTTAAGTAATTTTGATAACAGTGGGTCTTTCCTAAATAAAGTTGAAACTGCATTCAGTTCTTTTCATCTTGGTGAATCTGATGATTACAATGATAGAATGTATAAGTATACTGAAGGAAATCACAGTGGAGCAAGTGAGATATTTTGCAAAAACATGGAAGAGGTACACAAACTATATGAGTAAATCAGAAAGCAAGAAGAGTTTGAAGCATTATTAGCCAGAAGGTTACTAAGAGGCAAAGGTAAGTATAAAGGAAAGTTACCTTTAAAATGTTTTAACTGTGATAGAATAGGACATATGGCTTCTAACTGTCCTGACAAAGAATCTAGTGAAAAGAGAGAATACTGAGATGACAGATAGAAAGACAACCAATACAGAGGACACCGAGACTTTAGAAGGAGAGATAGAAAGACATGCCTAGTAGCTGATGAGGAATCCAACGATGACAAATCTGATGGGACTGAGACATAGGAAGTTGTATATGTGGCTAACAAAGATGGATCAGATGAAGAAAGGTATGAGGAAAAATCCTTGATATCTCACATAAATAAAAATGATTCTTGGATCATAGATAGTGGATGCTCACATCACATGATAGGTGATAAACACAAGTTTGTTAAATTAGAAGACTATGCTGGAGGTTATGCAAGATTTGGTAATGATGCACCATGTCTAGTGAAAGGTAAAGGTTCTATCACACTTCTTGACAATGCTAAATGTGATGATGTATATTGGGTTGAAGGTTTGAAATACAATTTGATGAGTGTAGCATAGCTAAACAATATAGGATACCGAATAGAATTTCAGAAAGGAAGTGTCAAAGTTCATGACAAACATGGAAAGCTGGCTGCTACCGGGACACAAACAAAAGGTAATACATTTCATCTTGACTCAACTCATAACAATTGTCTGTATGCTAAAATAGAAGATACCTGGTTACGACATAAAAGGTTTTATCATGTAAATTTTGATAACCTGATCAAAATAAGTAAGAAGCACCAAGTAAGAGGTCTACCGAGCTTGGAAAAACCTGAGAATGCAATATGCCGAGGATGGCAGATGGGTAAGATGACAAAGTCAAGCTTTACAAGTAAGTCCTAAACTTCTAAAGGAATTTTAGATCTTGTGCACACTGATCTCTGTGGTCCTATGAAAGTTCAAAGTTATTATGGCGATAAATACTTTATATTATTTGTGGATGATTACTCAAGGATGATGTCAGTTATGTTTTTAAAAGAGAAATTAGAAGCCTTTCAAATGTTCAAATGGTACAAGGCTAGAGTTGAAAAAGAAACAGGAAGACAGTTGAAATGTCTAAGATTTGATAGAGGAGGAGAATTCATTTATGATGAATTTAACCTATTTTGCAATGATCATGGTATAAAGAGACAAGTGTCTACACCGAGAACACCTCAACAAAATGGGATAGCTGAAAGAAGAAATAGATCAATTGTAGATTGTGCCAGAACCTTGATGATAGAAAAGAGGGTACCTCAAACATTTTGGAGAGAAGCGATCAGCACTGCAGTTTACACCCTAAACCCAGTACAACTGAAGAAAGAAACTTTGAAGACACCGTATGAAATCTGGTATGACAAGAAACCTAATGTAAGTTACTTTAAAATATTTGGAAGTAGATGTTATGCTCACAAAGATGAAAGAAAAGGAAAGTTTGATAAGAAAAGCGAGGAAGGAACATTTCTTGGTTATTCTTCTAGAAGTAAAGCATTTAAATGTCTGATCAAATCATCTAACAAAATAGTGGAAAGTGCAAATGTGAAAATTGATGAATTTGTAGAAAGAAATGATGAAGGAAATTCCAAAGAACTAGAAGATTATGAAGAGTTTGTATATGTTCAACTGAGAAGTCCTACCGAGAAAATTGATGAATAAAATGAAGAAAATACCCAGTTACCGAGTGATGAAGAAGATCATAGAGAGCCTACCGAGCATATATTAGCCAAGCATGTTAGAAGAAATCATGCATCAATTCAAATTATAGGAGATAAGGATGATCAAGTGATGACAAGGAACAAACTGAGACAAAACACATGTCTGATATCTGAATTTGAACTGAGAATAGTAAAAGAGGCATTTAGTAATGAAGATTGGGTAAATGCCATGATAGAAGAGATTGAACAAATCAAGAAGAATGAAACATGGACACTGGTCCCAAGACCAAAAGAGAAAAATGTGATTGGTACAAAGTGGATTTCAGAAACAAGCTAAATGAAAAAGGAGAGGTCATTCAGAATAAATCAAGACTAGTTTGCAAAGGTTATGCTCAAGAAGAAGGAATAGATTATGGTGAGACTTTTGCACCTGTGGCAAGACTTGAAGGAGTGAGAACATTGTTGGCATATGCTTCTTACAAAAATTTCAAGGTATATCAAATGGATGTTAAATCTGCATTTTTAAATGGTATACTAGAAGAAGAAGTTTATATTGAACAACTTGAAGGATTTATTGAAGACTCGAATAAAGATCAGGTATGTAAGTTGAACAAAGCTTTATATGGTCTAAAGCAAGCACCTAGAGCATGGTATGAAAGACTGCACTCTTACTTAATCAAGATTGGATTTATAAGGACAAGTGAAAACAACAACATGTATATGAAGAATGATGAAGACAATGGAATACTGCTTTCAACCATATTTGTTGATGATATTATTTTTTGTGGAAATGACTCTTTATGCAAGAACTTTGGAAATGAAATATGCAAAGAATTTGAGATGTCATTAATCAGAGAAATAATGTATTTTATAGGTTTACAGATACTGCAAATGAAAAATGAGATTTTCATTACTCAATCCAAATATATAAAGGAAATCTTGAAGAAATTTGGAATGGAGGATTCTAAACCTGTAAGTACTCCTATGACTACCAATTGTAAACTATCAAAGAGTGATGAATCTGCATTTGTTGATGAGACACTTTACTGATCTATGATTGGAAAGTTGCAATATGTGGTTCACAGCTGGTCGGATATAACACATGCATTAGGTATAGTTGCAAGATTTTCTGCAGATCCCAAAGAAACCCATATGACAGTAATCAAGAGAATTTTCAGATACTTAAGAGGCACTGAAGATTATGGTTTAGTGTATAAAAAGAGGAATGATTTTAACTTAAAAGTCTACACTAATGCTGATTGGGTAGGAAACTGATGATAGGAAAAGCACAAGCGGTGGAGTTTTCTTTCTGGGAGACAGACTAGTAAGTTGGCTTAGCAAGAAACAAGGATGCATTTCACAGTCAATAGCTAAAGCTGAATATGTCGCTGCAACATTGAATTGTACCAATATAGCATGGATCAAACAACTGTTGGAAGGAATGAATGAGAAAGTTACCGAGCTAGTAACTATATTCTGTGATAATACTAGTGCCATTAACATTTCAAAGAATCCGGTAATGCATTCTAAGACAAAGCATATCTCTATAAAGTATCATTATCTCAGAGAAGAAGTTCAAGAGAAGAAAGTTGCGCTGGAATATATTAGTTCAAAGGAACATATAGCAGACATTTTCACAAAGCCACTGCCAAAGGACACTTTTGAGTATTTCAGAAGTAAGTTAGAGGTCCTACGCCTATCTAGTACTCATCGACAGAGTTCGGTGAAAGCATCAATTCTATGAATCTACATAATAACTATTTATGAGTTGATGTTGATTTACACACTTTAGGAGGTTACCTAAAGTTGTGCAAGAAATAATGATTGAAGACAAGTTGCTTTGACCGAGACTGAGATGATATATTTGTATTTTCATCAAGCAAATTACTTTCACAGCGGAAGAAATCATGAATTAGTTTTATTTTTTGGCATTATTGTCAAAGGGGGAGAAGACTAATTAGTGAAGATTAATAGGTGAAGATGGGAGAAGACTAATGACTGGGGGAGAATTCAAGGATAACAAGAGAAGATTAACAGCAATCCGAATCTGAATCGATTGAAATAAAATCAAGTTGGTATTGCCATTAAAAGTTGGTTTTGCCATCAATGCCAAAGGGGGAGATTGTTAGCATTTCACAAAGGGAGATTGTTGGTATTCCAGTAAGTTTGTTGGTATGAGGATATTGAGAAGGTTGTTGAAGATTGTGAATATAACTGAGAAAGGATGATTACTGTCTTAATAATATTATTTTGTCATTGATGTCAAGCAATTGATTTTCTGATTCAGTATGATGTTGCCATATCTTAATGAGTATGTTTTGATAAGTATAAAGATGTCGGCAAGTGACATAGAAAGAATGAAAATGAAGGGGAGTAATAAGTTATTCAATGGGCAACTATTACCGAGTTAGACAATGATGAGATTTTGCTGTTTTGATTATTTTGATATCCTATATATATGAGTATTCTAAGAATGAGAAAAGATTTCATTCATTAGATGAGTTAAGGTTTGATATTGTTCTATGTTACCGAGCATGAAGCTAGTCGGTAAACACTAAGGTTATCAATATCGGTTAAAGAAGGCAGAATATCTACCGAGTAAAGGTTTAGTATTTATCGAGTAACAACCGAGTAATAACATAATGCATTGGATGGATAAAAGCATTATTAAATGAAGGATTCCAATGAGCTGGAGATGTATAGATGATTGGTATGTCATGAAAGAGGTTTGTTGAAGATCTATGACAATGAAAATATAGGAGTTAGATCTACAATGCAGATTGAACTGTCATAACCTAGCACAAGTTCCAAGGAAGGAATACAAGTTCCAAGGTGAGATAAAACATTTTCAGATCGAAGGATACAATGAACCTAGTCAAGTTTGAAGATCTGACGGCTAAGATTGATCATGGGAAATGTGATCAAGGAGATTAAGCAGTTAGGAATTGTTTATAAATAAGAAATTATTGATGAACAATACATGTGGGCAAATAGAAGAACATTGATACTACAGTAGTGATCACCGAGCACAGAAGATTGAATATCTAATTAAAGAACAGATTGAGAAGCCCAGCAAGGAGCAAGATAAGTCTTATGACAAGATTATTTTGAGCACATAGAGTCTTCTTTAGCATTTCAAATGTGAAGTTGCAGATATATTTTATACTGTTATTTATTTTGTAAGTGACAGGAAATCTCTTAGCTGAGTGGACCTAACAGTCTTATTTGTAAATCCTCTAGCAAGGTAACATTCTGAATGAGTGTTTGAAATCCTTTGACAAGGTCACTTCTAACAAAGTGCAAGATTCTAACAAGTCCGAGGGAAATCCCTTAACTGGGTCACATCTAGCAATGTGTTTATGTAATCTGTAACAGGATTGGCTTTTAACCGAGCATACTCTAGAAGGCTATATTTCTTAGTGGGTCCGAAATCCCACAGTGGTTTTTCCCTATTTGGGTTTCCACGTTAAATCTGGTGTTAAATGTGTAATGATGTTTTAAGTGTATCTATTTATGAGTTTGAATGATTTATAGTCATAGTTGCATATCAGTAAAGGCTACCGAGGTTGAATCTAATGAATACATTGGTTATTGAGTTTTTATGATTCACCCCCCCTCTCATCTTACTAACATCCTCAACTTTTAAGAGCAAATCTTTTTCGACAGAACATTTATTAGATCTGGTTCATACAGATCTTTGTGGACCCATGAGGACTAAAAGTATTCAAGGTGACAGATATTTTATGATCTTCACTGATGATTTCTCAAGAATGATATGGGTCACATTCCTGAAGGATAAAATAAAATATTTTGGTAAGTACAAGGCATTCAGGGCCTTAGCTGAAAAGGAAAGTGGCAAGAAGATAAAGTGTCTGAGGACTGATCAAGGTGGTGAATTTAGTTTAGTGGAATTCACTAGATATTGTGAAGAAAATGGTATCAAAAGGCAGCTTTCTACACCAAGGACACCACAATAGAATGGTATTGCAGAGAGGAACAACGGGTCAGTTGTTGAAGCTGCTAGAACGATGTTGATACAAGGAGGTGTAGCAATTTTTTTTTGGAGAGAAGTTGTCAGCACAACTATCTACACTATGAACCGATATTGGTAAAAAGAGGCAAGGATAAAACTCCTTATGAGTACTGGTATGGTAGATCACCTAATGCCAATTATTTTAAGATATTTGGCAACAAATGTTTTTATTAAGAGAGGTGACTATGTTAGCAAGTTTAAGGCTAAAAGTGATGAAGGCATATTTCTTGGTTACTCCACCAAGAGTAAGGCCTATAAATATTACAACAACCGAACACAGAAAATCATTGAACGTGCTGATGTTTGAGTGGATGAGTATCCTGAAGTCTCAGGGGAAACCAGTGTGGAGAAAAAGGAAGAAGATCCTTGCATTCTATTTTTGGAACCAGAACTAGTGAAACTTGAAACTGGTAAAGAGAATGTTGTTGTACCAGTTCAACTGTAACAGGTAGATTCAGAAGATGATGATAATGAAGAAGAAGAACCTAAAGATAATGATCATATTATTCCAAGGTATGTGAGACTCAATCATAATCCTAACCAGATTATTGGAGATAAGGATGCTGAAGTGTTAACCAGAAGAAGAATTAGAGACAATTCTTGCATGATCTCCACCATTGAGCCTAGAACTATTAAGGAAGCATCTGGAGATGATCACAGGATCAAATATATGGAAGAGGAGCTTGATCAAATTGAGAAGAACAACACATGGACCCTAGTACCCATACCGGTGAATAAAAATGTGATAGGTACTAAATGGGTATTCAAGAACAAATTGAATGAAGATGGAGTAGTAGTCTGAAACAAAGCTAGATTGGTTTGCAAAGGTTATACATAGGACGAAGGAGAAGACTATGGTGAAACTTTTTCACCAGTGGCTAGAATGGAAGGTGTTAGGACTTTACTTGCTTTTGCAGCATATAAGGGATTCAAAGTATATTAGATGGATGTGAAGTCAACATTTCTAAATGGAATACTAGAAGAAGAAGTATACATTGAGCAACCAGATGGTTATGCTTTAACTGGTGAAAAATATATGGTATGTAAATTGCACAAGGCACTATATGGTTTGAAGAAAACACCAAGAGCATGGTATGAAAGGTTACATTCACACCTGATGAAGATAGGTTTTCAGAGAACCAGTGAAGACAACAATATATATCTCAAATCTGAAGGAGATAAAATACTGGTTAGTGAAGTGTTTGTGGATGATATCATATTTGGAGTCAATGATGACATGAGTGATGACTTTGAAAATGAAATGAAAAATAAATTTGAAATGTTTCTAGTGGGAGAGATAAAATTCTTCATAGGTTTGCAAATTTAGCAAATGAAGAGTGTTTTTTTTAATCACACAGTCTAAGTATGTGAAAGAGGTGTTAAAGACATTTGGAATGAGTGACTGTAAACCAGTTGGGACACCAATGGTTACAGGTTGTAAATTGTCTAAGGAGGATGAAGCCACATCTGTTGATGAAAAGGAGTACAGGTCAATGATAGGGAAATTGCACTATGTAGTTCAGAACAGACCAAATATAGCTCATGCAGTTTGTCTAGTTGCCAGATTTCAGAAGAATCCAAAGGAGATACATTTAATAGCAACCAAGAGGATATTCAAATATTTGAAAGGTACTATTGACTATGGATTATGGTATCCATATGCAGGTAACTTTGATTCAAAGGTTTATACAGATGCAGACTGGGCAGGTAATGTTGATGATAGGAAGAGCACGACCGATGGTGCATTATTTCTTGGAGGAAGACTTGTTTCATGGAGCAACAAGAAGCAAAGCTATATATCATAGTCCACTGCTGAAGCTGAGTATGTTGCAGCATATATGAATTGTACCTAGGCAATTTGGATGAAACACATTTTGGAAGGATTCAAGATGAAGATTACAGATCCAGTAAGGATTTTATGTGATAACACCAATGCAATTAATATTTCAAAGAACCCTATTTTGTATGCTAGAACCAAGAATATTGAGCTGAAATACCATTTCTTGAGAGAAAAAGTGCAGAGTAAAGATGTATTATTAGAGCATGTATCTACCAAGGAGCAACTAGCAGATATCTTTACAAAAGCTCTGCCTATGACTGCTTTTGAGTATCTTAGAGGTCAGCTAGGGGTTGTGGCCCTACATGAGGTCAACTAGGCATGATGTGGAGTACATCAATCCCAGAGCAAATTGGAAAATATTGAAGTAGGATTGGTATAGAGTGGAGTTATTCCATAGGGGGAGCATCAAGTTGTAGGTTGATGATGTTGAACAATGAAGTTTGACATTGCATGGTTTACTTTCACTTTGGCATTGTTGTCAAAGGGGGAGAAGAACTATATGATTGGGGAGATGATCTATATTATTGACAGAGGGAAGATATATAGCCAGTTACCAACTGAAGACATGGAGACTTAGTTGAAGGAGAGTACATGGTAAAATGTAAACCAAGATTCCTATTCACAATCATAGAAATCAAGGGTATTGATACTTGTATTTCCATCAATGCCAAAGGGGGAGCTTGTTGGCATTTGCATGAAGATTGCATTGATGAACTTATATATTGTCATTGATGTCAATTATAATTGGTAATGATGTTGCAATAATGTTCTTTTGTAACCGGTAGGAAGAACTAGTGAAGGGAATTGTAACCGGTAAGTGAGCTTGTGAAGGAAATCGGTATTACTAGAGAAGAAGTGAGATCAACCGGTAAACCCTACTTGTTGATATGCTAAACCCTAACTGATGGAGCTTGATGAATCGGTTGTATTGGTTTATGATCTAATGGTGAGCGGCAATGATTATGACACGTATGCATGTTGTATGAGAAGAGTTTCAAAAGGTTTTTGGTGTGTAGAGATAATGGGTTTTGTCTTGGGAATGAGCAAGTTTATTGCATGTAATGGAAACCGCGTGATGAGTTATAGTGTTCAATGAAGCGGTGATCAAGGAGCAGTTGAGGTTGTCTTGAATGATGTGCCGTGATTGTTATGTAATCCAACGGTTAGACTTGAACTGATTTGTTTATAATCTCTATGAGATATTTAGGTTTGTGATGTGTTATCAACCTATTGTTTTGTTTATAAGGTTGATGAGTTGTTTTGTTGTAGTGTTGGGAATTTGTGGTTGAGAGTAAGAGAGTGTGGTTGTCGAACCATGAGATGTATCTATTGTTAGGGGTCCCACAGATACTAAGAGGGGGGGTGAATCGATATCTAACCGGTAATAAGAATTTCTTATGTTAAAACATGCAGAGCATAAACTAACAGTGTATCGGTATGCAAGAAATAATGCAATAAACATAATCAAGAATATCCACATGAAAAGTACACCATAACACAAGATGTTTAACGAGGAAACCCGGTGTGGGAAAAATCTCGGTGGGATTTGTGACCCACAATATTCACTCACTGGCCAATAAGAGAATATTACTTACAATAGGGGCCTGCACATGCAGGAAGGCCAACTGCCTAGAGCTCACTGCTCAATGGGAAGTCACACTAACTTACAATAAGGATTATACTAATCCAATGACTTGTACTACTTTACAATAGCATCTCCAATGCTAGATTCAATACTGGTTCTTGCTCTATTCTTTACATATACCCTTGACCTATAATTCGCACATTAGGTCTACCTAATAATTTTCTTTATGCCCTTTCTTATCACCTATCTCACTTTTTAAATGTCTATAATGATCTCCTTTATATACAAGAGTCATTTTACAATTTGCCAAGTCGGCTTACAATAATAAACAAAATATTACATAACAAAAATCCTGTCGGCCTCTGTGCCGGTATACATATTTTCTTCTGTGCTGGTGCCGGTGTAGAGTGATCTGTTGATGCCGGTGCACTGTCTTGCCTGTGTAATTATTTGCTAGTATGATGTCTTGCCAGTGCCATAGGATTGCAAGGTTGCCATCAATGACAAAACCTTCAATCACATACAATGTCTCATTGGAGTGTCCATATGCCAACAATCTCCCCCTTTGGCATTGATGGCAACACTCATGGGAAATTTCAAAAGGTATCCAAAATGTGTAGTGCAAAAAAATGTTTACCAAAAATATGAGAGCTCCCCCTAAGCATATGATTCCTGTATTTTGAACTTTCTCATTCCACTACTCCCCCTTTGGCATCAATGACAAAGGTTGTCAAGATGTCAGTAGAGTTTGTAGGTTCATCTATCCTCAACCCTATAGCTAGGTAGTTATTATCTGAAAAAGATCTCCCAAAATTAAGTTTATACTATCCATAAACTTTTAACTATCTTTTATTGCTGTTTCAGTCCTCTTTACTGTACCAGTGAGATGCTGCAAATGCTCTGCCGATGTTTTGCTGCCTTGTGTTAGTGCCTCTAAAATTTCCTTCTGCAAAGATGCTAAATAGTCCAATCTTGGACTCAGTTTAGACCTCAGATGTTTTGCTTTGTTTATTATTCTCTCTTTTTCTCTTTCCAGTTTGAGCAATTCTTCCTCAAAATTTGCTATCTTCTCTTCAAAAACTGATAATGAGTCCGGTGAGTTGACAAAATTGTCTGCAAGCTTATTTATCTCATCCTTTGTCTTGCTTATTTTCTTGTCAATATCTACAGTCAAAAAGTTTGTTTTACATGTATCTTTATATAGATTTTTGTATTCTTTCAACAAACTACATAGTTCCGGTAGAAGTGTGTCAAAATTTATGTTATACTTCTTTATTTCCTCATCAAAGAATTTCTGTTTCTCTTTTTCTACCTTGTCCTTTACTGATTCTTCCTTTATTTTCTCAATGTTTTTAGAAATATATTTACACAATGTGTCCAATTGTCCTAAAGAATCTTTATTATCAATATTATAGTTTGGAGCTATTGCCTTCAAAATTGGTATTGAATCATCTGTTGCTTTATAAGCCTGTGAACTACAATCAGTTATTTTCTTAATGGAGTCTAATAATACCTCAGTCACATTTGTTGACTTGAATGTTGATGATGATCCAACAATCTGAGTACAAGTGGAAGTAACCATGCTTGTATTGATCTCTGGTAGGTCAGTTTGTGTCTGCATTTCTTTTAGCACTGGTTTTCCCATTTCACTACTTACCGGTGGCACTGTTTCCTTGTGAACCTATTCCAGAGCCTTTAGCTCTGATGGTTTCTCTGAATATTGTGTTGTCTCAGTCTGTGCCTCAGATTCTACCTTTTTCTCTGTATCCTGTGCCGGTTTCTCTATTTCCCCTGCTACCGGAGGCTCATTAGCCATATCTGACTTGTCAGTTGTATCTTTATCCACTATTATGTTGATCTTTCAGGTATCAACATTTACAGTATACAGAACTTCAGTATTAGGATTGCTATCTTCTGCATCCATACTTTCTACTGTCAGTTGATCTTCAGTAGTTATAATTTTTACCGGTGGGGGTAGGTTGTCTTTAACCTTTATGCTTGGTGGTCCACCAATTTTTCCTTTCCCCTTGTCTCTATCCTTCTGATATACTTTTATAGGCTTAGGTTTCTTGTATTCCTCTTGTTTTTCCTTGTCAACTAGGAATATGTCCCAACCATCTTCTGTTTCCTCTGTTACTTCGGTAACTCTTCCTACCATCAGTGAAATGTGCCAGTGTGCAGTAGAGAATACTGACCGGTTTACTTGAGCAATCAAATCATCAATTTCCTTGGGAGAGTTTACTGGATATACAACAAGTAGTTTCTCTATTTTTATTTTCTTATCTAATTCAATCACTGCTTGCCTTCTGGCCTCAAGTCTTTTGTACAAATCATCAGGAATTTCATTTTCTACTTCCATAAAAAATTTCTTGTACATGTCCATATGCAGTATCACACCTTCCTCAACTTGTTCTTTCTCATCAACAGATAGAGTGTCATAAATTTTCTCTATGTTTTTAAGTTTTCCTTCCTCTGTGATTTCATTTAACAATATATCTAGAGGTGCCAAGTCACTGTTTGTCCTTTTCTTTTTCTTTGGTGTTAGCTTCTTCTTGGGTGTGACCTTTCTAACTGGAGATCTCACTGCTTGTTGCTTTTGCCTTGTCCTTCTAGGTGAAGGAGTGGTTGCCGATGAGGGATCTCTTTTTCTAACAACTCTTTTAAAAGTTGCTGGGCTGTCACCTTCCGAAGAAGTACCTGCCGGTGATAGATGAGCTTTAGGTTGTGGAGCTGCCAACTCATCCTTTGTTATGCCGGTTTTCTTTAGTACATCTTCCTTAATGGCCTTTGCTTGCCTGGATCCTTTCCTCACAAATGCCTCAACCTTCTTTACTCTTTTCTTGGATTGTATTTGGCTTTCTATGGTCTCAACACTACCAAATACTTCTTCCTTAGGTTCATTGGGGGCTTCCAGAAGTGCTTTAGCATAAGTTTCAACTATGTGATCATCTGTCTCATAGCCCATTTTGGTTACCCAAATTATCCTTGGGATGACCACTTCCATCCAGATTTCATCTTTCTTAATAACAAAGCATATATCATCTTTGTATTTGTCTACTATTTTCTGGGATAACCTTATTCTTTGCTTCATTTTGGTTTTCAATGCTTGAAAAAAGTCATGAATATTGTTCTCCTTGTTTTCACCCATGGTATTATATAGTTCTGTCAATTGCTTTCCTACTGGTATATCATATCCAAGTTCTTTATAACCTATATCGGGAACCTATTTTGTTATGTGTAGCATTAGACATACCAACAGATTTCCAAATCTGAAAGTTCCTTTCTTGTCCTTATTAATCTTTCCAAGGTTGTCTATTAGTTCATCTTTTAACCATTCACAGATGTCAATTTTTTCATTGTCTGTTACCATGTCATAAGCACTCTTAATGCATAAACTTGAAACCGAGTTAAGTCTGTTAGCATGAGTGGCTTTGTAACCTAATATCATACTTATGAATCTCACATTGATGTCTTTTACATCATTAACCCTTAGTGATCTCTTATCAAATTTTGCACCTGTTAGTTTTGTAACTAGGTCATTTGGAACCTTCTTGGTTTTGTCTGGTCTCTTACCGGTGGTCGGTAACCCTGTGACAACTTTCACAGCTTCCTTGGTGATCTTATGGATTGCATCTAGCAAGAAAAATTCTCCATGAACTCTACTTAACACTATCCTAATCACATCCTTCTGAAATTCAGGAATGCTAAGGATTTCTGTGAATCCTAGGGTTTCAATAACCTTGTGTTCAGCTTTAACATTGCCGATATAATCACATATTACGGTTTTATACATGGTTTTGATTTCCTCATCTCCTAACTCTTCAATGTTGCAGTGGACGTACATTCTAGGGTCTTCAGCATATACAACACCTTTAGGGATTTGAGAAAAAGCACCTAAGGTATCATCCTTCTTTGCTATCTCGAGGACTAACTGAAATACGGGCCTAGGTCTTTTTATTACTTCAACAATAGTAGGGTTTGCTATGTATTCAATTGTAGAGGTGGATGCCATGATTAAATACCTTTTTCTGCCTTGGATGGATGATTGCTTGGAGTGTGCTTGCTTCTTGCTCGAAATGCCTTAGCTCAAAATCTTCACGCTCTTTGAAAATTTGAAATCACGGTGAAATGAAATGGAGCCAAAACCTTAATTTTATAATGTCTTTTCGCCATCTACCACATTAATTACATGCCGGTTAAGTATTCACTTAACATTGTCTGCCGGTAATAAGTAGTTTTCAACTTCTTATCTCTAACCGAGGGAATAATTAGCACTTGTGTCATTTGATTGCCAAACCCTCAAGGAAATTTTCTTCAATTAGATGAAGAACTTCCTACCGGTGGAGCACTGCTCTGTCCTGCTGGTGAAGCATCACTTTGTCCTACCGGTGGAGCATTGATTGGTTCTACCGGTGGAGAAGTATTCCCAATATTTAGATCTGCTTTTCTAATCCATTACTTTGAGAATTCTTGCTTGACCTCTTCAACTTTTTCTTTACCTTTCAAGCTAGCACTTTTGTTGTTTACCGGTGTACCTTTACTTTTACAAAATTTAGCAATATGCCCAATCTTGTTACATGCATAACAAGTTGCATTATTATTCTAAATAGCTTTCCCATAACCTATGCCAGTTTGTGTTCTACATTGATTTGATAAATGTCCAAATCTTCCACAAACATAACATCTCACATTCATTCTGCAGTTTTCAGAGTTATGACCAACTTTGTTGCATTTTGAACATTGACCGGTGGGTGTATTGATGTTCTGATAATTCTTAGATCTACATTCATTCGCTCTATGACCATACTTATTACAGTTAAAGCATTTTCCATTGAATTTATAAGCATTAGGTTATCTTACCGGTTTGCTATGATCCTGAGTATTTGCAGTACCGGAGCTTTCACCAACTTCAAAGCCAATTCTAGAAGTGTCACCTTTAGGTTTTTGATTCTTCAGCAAGGTACCAAGTTCCTCTGAGCTTTTCTTGAATTTTTCTTTGTGTTGATTTGCAGTTTCCAGTTCCCTTTCCAAGATTTCCTTTTGTCTCATCAATTCATTTGAGTCATTCTGAGTATGCATCAGATCTGTCTTCAACATGTCATTTTCATAGCTAAGTCTTGTGTTCTCATTTGCTGCATCATTTAGTCTTCTAGTCAATTTTTCTTCATTCTTCTTTCTATCCTCAATCTCTTTGCAAAATCTCATAGTCATATCCTGCATTTCATTTTTTGTTGTCATGATCTCTTGTTTCAAGTTGCTTATCATATCATTAAGTGATTCCTTTTCATCATTCTCATTTTGCAATTTTTCACAGAGTTCTCTTCTCTTATTTCTTGCAACAGTAAAATTTTCTTGAAGTTCCTGAATGATATCCTGAGCTGCTTTCAAATCAACTTCTAATTTGATATTTTTCAATTTTTCTGCATCATAGTCTGTAAGAGCTCCTTCAAGCTGCTTCATCAGATTTTCCATCTTTACCGGTGTCAAGATCTTCCTCAAGCTATTAGGCTTCTGAAAATAGAGGACCAAGCTCTAATACCAATTTTTAGGGGTCCCACAGATATTGAGAGGGGGGGATGAATCAGTATCTAACTGGTAATAAGAATTTCTTATGTTAAAACATGCAGAACATAAACTAACAGTGTACCGGTATGCAAGAAATAATGCAATAAACAAAATCAAGAATATCCACATGAAAAGTACACCATAACACAAGATGTTTAACGAGGAAACCCGGTGTGGGAAAAACCTCGGTGGGATTTGTGACCCACAATATTCACTCACTAGCCAATAAGAGAATATTACTTACAATAGGGGCCTGGACATGCAGGAAGGCCAACTGCCTAGAGCTCACTGCTCAATGTGAAGTCACACTGACTTACAATAAGGATTATACTAATCCAATGACTTGTATTGCTTTACAATAGCATCTCCAATGCTAGATTCAATATCGGTTCTTGCTCTGTTCTTTACATATACCCTTGACCTATAATTTGCACATTAGGTCTGCCTAATAATTTTCTTTATGACCTTTCTTATCACCTATCTCACTTTTTAAATGTCTATAATGATCTCCTTTATATACAAGAGTCATTTTACAATTTGCCAAGTTGGCTTGCAATAATAAACAAAATATTACATAACAAAAATCTTGTCGGCCTCTGTGCCGGTATACATATTTTCTTCTGTGCCGGTGCCGGTGTAGAGTGATCTATTGATGCCAGTGCACTGTCTTGCCTGTGTAATGCTTTGCTGGTATGATGTCTTGCCGGTGCCATAGGATTGCAAGGTTGCCATCAATGACAAAACCTTCAATCACATACAATTTCTCATTGGAGTGTCCATAAGCCAACATCTGTAGTATGTGTAAAGGCAGATAAGAGCATGAAAAGGATCTGAACAAGCAAGTGTAGTGCTATTCCAATAGATCAACAAACCCCTATTTTTTTCTAATAATTACAACAGTCAAATCCCTTAATCGGGTAAGCTCTAACAAGCTTAGTGTTATCTAAATCCTCTAAATAGGTGGTCCATTAGCTTGGATTTTAATTCCTCTACCGAGGTTACTCCTAATAGGGTATTTCTTCTAATAGGTCATTATAGTCAATCCCTTAACCGAGTGGTCTCTAACAGGATCTGTACTTAATAGGACTTATTGTAAAGATTTAACATGATTGGTTCCTCATAGGGAGAACTTTGAAAGAGTTCAAAATACTTGTGGGTATTCATCCCCACCGTGGTTTTTCCTATTTGGGTTTCCATGTCAAAAATATTGTGTCAAGTGGTGAATGCTTTTGTGGTTATGTTTACTATGGTTAAATTGCTTAACTACTAAATCCACTTTGATATGTTATGTTAACTGACAACAATTTGAAATATGTTTTAACTACTGTCAGTAAAGTATTTGAATGATTTAGTCAAAAAGTTTTGAGAGTTTCAAAGATGTTTTACTGTTAGTTTGTTATAACTGCTAACCGGTTTAACTTGTCAGTAATATTGCATTTGAAGTTCAGTGTTTAAACTAGTCAGTTTAGAGTTTGCTTTGAGAGGTTGATTTTGAGTTTGGTGAAAAGTTTATGTCAGTTTTCTATCTACTGATTCACCCCCCCTCTTAGTAGTTGACCGGATCCTTATTGATTCATCATATCATCACTCCTAAGTCTTTGTATTGCAAACCAGTATCATTTGTATAGAGAAGTCTAACCAGTATGAAGGTATCTAAACTGATATATGTAAACAACCAGTATATGCAAGAATGACAATTGGTTTTGGTCGATTCCACCGACACCAGTTTGGAGATACAACAGAGAACAACAAGGAGGTGAATGGAGGACAATTGGTCTATGAGTTGGAAGCGGTTAACACTCAACTGATATCGGTGTTCGAACCGATTTTACTAATGATGGGATGAGTTATCACCGATCGTGACGAGTTATCTCTAACCAACATTTTTGGCCATAATCTGTGATTTGTGATGAAAGATTGTCCAGATACACTAAATCTAGGAAATTGTGATGAGGTTCTTGAGTTGACATTAAATCTAATGTCTATTAAAAGACATTGTGATGAGGTTCTTGAGTCAACATTAAATCTAATGTCTATAAAAAGACATTGTGATGAGTTATTTTGATATGCAAGATATAAGTGATGTTAAGAGTTAGAGTTGATGCGAATTGTAGAGTATGTCGGTGATGCAGTATTGAGTGAGAAGAAGAGGATCTATACAAGCAAGATGTGCTATTTCTAGATCATAACACCTGTTGTTTTCTAATCACTACAACAGTTAAATCCCTTAACCGGGTAAGATATAATAAGATTCATTGTACAAATCCTCTAACCAGGCGATCCATTAGTTTGGATTTGAAATCCTCTACCGAGGTTACTCCTAATGGGGTATTACCTTTAACCAGGTATAGCTCCTATCAGGGCTTTGAGATCTTTAACATGATTCGCTCCTAGTAGAGCACTTTGTAGACCTTAATTGGTCTGTTACCTATTTATGCAGATAGTTAACTTGTGAGTCCCATCTCACCGTGGTTTTTCCCAGTTGGGTTTTCCACGTATAAACACTTGTGTTATGGTGAATGTTTTACTTGTTGTGGATGATTTTATAACACTTTGGATTGCATGCAAAGTCTTAAGTAAACTGGTTAATTGTTTTTACTGGTCTGGGTTTAAAGTGCTATTGTTTTTTCTATCACTGATTCACCCCCCCTCTCAGTGCTTTATAAGTCTATCAATTGGTATCAGAGCCTAACTTCCTTAAGGCTTAATCGCTTGGAAGGAAATCCTAAATCCATTATGGGGGATATGAGTTATAGAGAGATGGCTAGAGTGCTTGATGCAACCAGGGAAGAGCTTGAAACTCTAAGAGGTAGATTCAAAGCTTCACAAGTTAAAAGGAGAGAGCTAACTGAGCAACTATTGGAGATCTCTGACAACAGTTCTTCAGATGAGGCCAACATTGATGCACTGACTGAAGAAATGGAGAAACTAAATGGTGAAAAGCTAAATCTGAGGAGAGAACTTGAATGGTGAAAAGCTAAATCCGAGAAGAGAACTTGAAGCCCTAACAATCCGTATGAGTCAAGAACTTGAAGCAAGGATGGCAGCTGAAGACCTGATCAAAGAGAGAGATCATGAGATTTTTAAGATCAAGAAGGAGAATATAGCTGTAGCGTCGTAAATTGTACGCACTTGCTAGGGTGGTACAATTTCACACCTAGTTTAGCACCCGCCTTGGCGCATTTTGCATTTTGCATCACATTTCCCCTTTGGCACTTAATTAATTAAATTAATTAGGTCTAAGGTTCTATTTTATCATCTCCCACATCATAAAGTTGGGCCCTTTCATTAAAGTGTGCCCCTTTCATTTTATTCTTCTAATACATCATTTAATCAAAAACCCTGATTAGGTCCTATTTTGAACTTGGGGGCTTGATTTCGGGGGTCAAAACATCTCGGAATTAGCTGTAACTTCGGCATTCTCTCTAAAATCATCATATCTGACGGCCCTGAAAATTTGGTGAAAAGTTGTCGGGACCATGGCGCCCGGAGTGCAACATGGTCCCAGACATTTTTCCTGAAATTTTAGGAGCGTGATCCAATCATAAAATAAAGCTTAACCCCAAGAAATTGGCGGGATATTCAATCTCTAGGTCGGCCAAAAGTCGAAATTAAGACCTAGGGTTTCATACATAAGAGTTCTCTTTCTTCATTAGAAAGGATCCGAATTTTGGCTTTCGAGGACCTTCTATGTAGCGAAAGAGCAGATCTTTGAAGACTTCAACAACATTCAATATCCTTCTATCAAGCATTTATTAATTTTATTCATCCATTTAGGGCTTGGAAGACATTGAAGAACAATAGGAGATTACCGACTGAAGATTGGCTTGTACTCCTCCCTTGAGGGTTGGGTATGATTTCATGTTGTTTTCATGTCTTTGCATAAGCTTCAATATATCCTTTATTCATGCTTTAGATCACTTTGCATCTTGATTTAGAGCATTTACATTATCATTTACAAGCAATTAGGGTTTACTTTCTAGGTTGCTCTAGTTTGCTTTCTTGCATTTAAGGACCTTGCACACACACTAGGTCTGCACACACAATACATTTTACAATACAACTTGGCTATTCGTGGAGGTGGAAATCACCGAAGCGGGGGTTTGACTAAGGCAAAACCCTATATAGCCGCCCAAACACCTTTTCAGATATAAGTGTAGGTTTCAGGACTCGGACGAAGTTGCAGATCCGAAAGAAGCAGACTGAGACAGAACAACACACCAAATTTCAGAGCAAAAGACCAGGATAGGGGCGTGGGGCACCCTGGTCCTGCCAGGATAGGGGCGCTGGGCGCCCTGGTCCTCCTGACAGATAGCATTTTCAACATTTTTGACAGCTTTTCCAAAGTGCAAAAACAATAGTTTCCGGAGCAGTTTCAGGGGCAGAATCAGGACAGTGGCGCCCGCGCCCCCGTCTCGAACATTTTCAGTCAGATTTTAACTCCGGGTATGCATTTGCATTCTTGTCTTGTCCTTGTGTTTTCAGCCTTCCATTGTTTAAGTTCAATTCTGCAATCTTGTCATTAGTTCATACTTGCACTTTGGGGTTAGGGATTGAACTTGCATTATTTTATCTTTCAATTACAACAAAGGAATAGAAATCCTAATAGGTAGCCCGTGGCTCTCTCTTCCACAAAAAGAAGTAGCCAATTGTGTGATACCTCTAGGCTCTTTCGTATTCCACAAGTGTGTGGTTGAAAGTGAGATTAGGGCGTGTTTTCTTAGTGTCACTTTTTCTCCCACACAATAGCTTTGCATGAAAATTGGCATGAGGATAAGGAAGAGAATGAAGCTTTACAGTTAGATTTTGAAATCGCAATGTCTCTTAGAAAGACTCTTACAAAGCATAATGAACATCTTACCAAAGAGCTTATCGAGGCTAATGGGAAACTTGAAAAATTTAACAAGAGTTCCTCTATGCTGGATGAGCAGATCCAATCTCAGAGGATGAAAGGTGACACATCTGGACTAGGATTCAATACATATGAGAAAGGAGAATCTTCTGGTACCAAGAGAAACATGCATAAAGGTAAAACTGCTCCTAAGGCTAAGAAGCCTACCGGTAAGAAAACTTTCAAATTTGTTTTCTTTATCTGTCATAAACCTGTACATACTACTAATGTGTGTAGAGGCAGATCTAATGAGAACACATGCTATAATGCTAATAATAGATATGTGTCTAGAAGATTTGAAGGTCATTGTTTTTGATTAATGAAAAAATAGGTTTTGAAGGGGCCCCGAAACCCTCTACAAGCAAGACTTAAACAACAAAGCCACGAGAAACAGAGAGGAACATAACTAAAAAGAGAAAACCAACGAAAAATCGAAGGAAACCCACAAAAGCCTCGAAAAGCCAGCAGGCCATCCAGGAATTAGATTTTTTCTAGGGCTTTAGCCAGGGTACTGCTAATTTCTTGCGGCTCTTTGATGTTGCCTTTGAAGTTGGGTGGGTCCTTAGCAGTAGCAGCCACAACTTTCTTGATACTGGCCCTGGTTCTATTTGCAGTCCCGCCCGCCGGGGTAGCATCACCACTTCTAGTCTGGATGGTCTCCTCGTCCAGGTCAAGATCCACAACTAGTTTAGGAGTATGGTCAAAGACCTTGGCAATGTCCTCCAGGTTTTTGGTGACATCAGAGAGGATACTTGGGATAACTCCCATCATATTTTTCATCGCTTCTTTTCCCTCTTCCAGCGACTTTACCTTGTTCTCCATTTCCTGCTTCCAATTAATATGCTCTCTGTTTTCATCCTCCCTCTTTTTATCCGAGTTTATCCCTTTCTTCTCTAGGTTTTTCAGGGTTTCGTAGGTCCATCTGTCGAAATCCATTCTGGCCTCCGAGAGCTTCTTGAGATTATCCAGGATAAGCCCCTCGCTAGCACTTTGCTTGTCCTTGCTATCCCTTTCCTCAGTCAGGTTCTTCTCAGAGCCTTTGTTTGTTTCCTTCTTAGAATTGACTTTGATTTCCTCATTATCCTTGGGAGCCGTTTCTTCCATTAGATGGTTATTGTCCTTACTAGGGTGATCACTTAGAATAGGGCTATCTTGACCAGGCTTGAAATCTCCACTTTCTTCCTCGTTGCCCAGCTCCTCTTCTTTCCAGCTGTCTTCACCGTTAGAGTCATCCGTCTCCATACCACTGCTTTCCTTGACAATGTCCTCAGTTTCCAACCTGGGGGCACTTTTCCTTTTCTTGCTGGATGACGCCTTCTCCTTGCTAGTATCTCCCTCTTCCATCCTCCTTTTACCCAGGGAAGCAGAAATCTGCTTATTTTCCTACAAAGCAAGGGTTTTGCAATGCTCATAAATGAGCAGTAGGAGCCTGCAGTGGAGAATCGGGCTGGAAGGGTTAGTACTGTGTTTGTTCAGGGACCTGGAGAGGGATCGAAAAAGGTAGTAGGGCAGAGACACTTTTTTGTCATGTCTGAAATGGTTTAAGAGCACAAAGTGGTAGGTGTGGGCCCTAGAGAAATGGCTTTCAACTGTAATATACTCCATGATTGCATTCAGGACCCAGCTCGACAACTTCTTGATGTTTGCAGCATCGTAGTAGCCCCCGGTAGCCTTGCCAATTTTGGCCCACTCTTTCTCTTTCCACGGAAACAAGGTAACCGCATTGTTGGAGACCTTGAGAACTCGAAAGAAGTTAAGCCTGGTGTGGGGCATACTAGTCACAGTTGAAATAAGCCTAGCGTCCAACTTAAATTTAACTCCGTAAAGTTTAAAAGAGCCATCAGACTAGTTTTCAGAAATCTTGGAAATAGCTAGGTTAACCCTACCTTTGTCATAGTCCTCGAGCTTTTCCATGAAGCTGGTGAGAGAGCCCTTCTATAGCTTCGCCTAGACTTTAGGTATTGCTTTCCAGGTCGATGTGTTGTCAGGTTCTTTGCATCTTAGATCTCCTCCCATTTTCGAATGCAAGCTATCTGCTCTGTTTCTCTGCAAATTGAGACCTTCTTTCCCAATGCTACTCAAATTTTCACACTGAGTAACCCACAAAGCGTGCGGAGATTTATTGGATATAGTGGTAGATCTGCCGTAGTGCCAGGTAATGATGGGCTTTCCAGCAAGGCGTAAATGATGCTTTTTACTTGTCATGATTTAATTGTCCTTCTCTCCCCGTATAACGGTCCTTTCTGAGTATCTCTTTAATATTTAAATTGAGATCATCCTCATGCCAAATCATTTGAGCGTCAAAGTTAACTCCAGTATTCGCTAAACAGTCAGCAACACTATTTTGCTCTCTGAAGGCATGTTGTATAATAATTTCTTTGAAACTGGCGATGATCTCTCTAGCTTTCATGATGATATTCTCAATAGACCAAGAAGGCTCTGATTCCCCCTTTAGGCACTTAATAATATTAAGTGAATCCCCCTCAAGCCATATTTTATCATAATTGAGATTTTTGGCTATAATTAAAGTATGCAAGGCAGCGGAGGCTTCAACAAAATGGCTAGCTTGATTCCCCAGAGGACTAGCCACCGCCTTAAGACAACTTCCAACAAAATTCCTGATAATGCCCCCATATCCAGCTTTACTTGGATTTCCTTTAGAAGCCCCATCGAAGTTAGCCTTAATCCATCCCTACAGGGGGAAACACCAGAGAAGACCTTCTCTGTCTTTCTCCTTGCTAGTAGTGGTAACAGAAATATTCCATCTGTCTTTGAAATCATCTATAGCAGCAAGTCCCTAATCAGTACCATAGAGGCATTAAAAAATACTCCTAAAGATTTTATCAGTAACCACTTCAAGAGTAGCCCTTTTATCTTTGAAAATCCTGTTGTTGCACTCTTTCCATATATTCCAGATAACAATCAGCAGAGTAAGTCTCCAAGTCTCCACAATTTTAGGAATAGAGTTAGGACAATGCCATTGAAGCCAAGTGTCACCAAGAGAGTTCGGGAAGACCTAGCTCAGGTTCCACCTGGAATGGATGATTTTCCAGATGTCCTGGCTAAAAGAGCATTGATTGAGAATATGGCAAGCTGTCTCTTCTTCCCTACAACAAAGAGAACACCTATTAGGAAAAATAAAACCTCTTTTATGAAGATTATCCAGGGTTAGTATCTTATTTTGTATGAAAATCCAAAAGAAGATGTTGACTTTGGGAACTAGGTTCTTATTCCAGACTTTAGCTCAGATGGGAGTAGCTTCCACCAAGACATTGTGAATTGCCACAGCAGAGGAAACCGAGTATTTCCCATCCAGAGTTCTCCCCCATATCAGAATGTAATCTTTTTTGTCTCTAGGGATTTTAGTAGAAAGAGCAATCAGAAGGAACTTGAGATCCGGGCACTGCTGGCTAAAGTCAATCCAGTCCCCATTTCTCCAGTAATCTCTTACCATTTTACCGTACCTGCATTTGAAACTATCTTTCCAATCTTTGAGGATAGGGATTTCCTCCAGAGGTTTATCCAGGATCCATCTACCTTCCCAAAATCTTATTTTCCTTCCATCCCCAAGGTTCCATGTTCTGCCAGCAGCAACCCAACATTTAGCAGATTGCACTGCATTCCAAATGGCAGATCCATCAACAGAGAAAGAGTTGTCAAAGAATTCTTCCTTAGAAGGTTGCATATAGAGATATTTGTTTTTCTAAATAGAGTTCCATTCTCTTTCCTCCCCTTTGAATCTCCAAATTTGCTTGGCTAATAAAGCTTTATTCATAGAACTAATGTTCCTTAAGCCCAGCCCACCTGAGGCCTTAGGGGAACAAATGTTATTCCAGGCAATAAGGGGGATTCTGTTTTTAACTTCCACACCTGACCAAAAGAACTTTTTTTGTATTCTTTCAATAGCTTCTGCAAACTTTGAAGGGATTTTGAACAAGCTAAGAGCATACACAGGAAGATTTTGGAGAGTGGCTTTAAGCAGAGTGACTTTACCAGCTTGACTAAGAACAACCCCTTTCCAACCAGCAAGTTTCAAGTTGAGTCTGTCAATTAACTTATTCCAGAAGGAATCCTCAGGCTTGAGACAAAGAGGAAGCCCCAAATAGGTAGAAGGAAACTCAGATATGTTACAACCAAGAATCCTACCAATCCTATTTTGCCTTTGGGCCGGGGTGTTGATGAAAAATAAAGAGCTTTTATCCCAGTTGATTTTTTGACCAGAGGCAGATTCATAGGTATTCAGAATGATTTTCATGTTTTTGGCTTCCCCCATGGTGATAGAGTCATCAATGAATTGTTCATGGGAGCAAACAACATTGGATGAAGAAGGTTTCAGACCCTTAAGATTGCCTTCTTCCACATTTTTAAGGATGAATCTACCCAGGCATTCAGCAAGAATGGTAAACAGGATGGGGGAGATGGGATCTCCCTGTCTGAGACCTATGGAGCTTTTGAAGAAACTAGACGGGGAGCCATTAACAATAACGACATAGGAGGAAGTTTCCATGAGTTGAGAACAGAGCTGGATAATTTTGTCGCCAAAACCAAACGATTTCATGATCCTGAGGAGAAACTGCCAGTTCACTCTATCAAAAGCTTTAGCCATGTCTAACTTAAGGAAGAATCCCTGTTTACTCGCCACTTTCAGGGAGTGGATATTTTCATGAACAGAGATAATAGAGTCCAAAATCTATCTTCTGGGAACAAAGCCATTCTGTTGGACAAAGATAATCCTTGGGAGAACATCAAGCATCCTGGAGGTCAAAACCTTGGAAAGGATCTTGTAGACAGAGTTACACAAGCTGATGGGTCTAAACTTATTAAGAGAATCAACTCTGGGGATCTTTGGGATAAGGACAATGAAAGTGGCATTCAGTTCCTTAAGAAGTCTTATGGAGCCAAAGAATTCCTTAACACCATTGCAAATGTTAGCCTCCACAATATGCCAGAATTTTTGGAAGAAAAACATGGGGAAGCCGTCCGAGCCAGGGGATTTATCACCCTAAAAGGAGAACACCACCTTTCTGATTTCAGGATTAGAAGGAATATGGGATAGACAGGATAGAAGGGATAGCTTGTAAAAGGGTATTTTGCTTACTAAAATCCAGGTTATCCACTTCACCCAACAAGGTACTGAAATGCTCGAGAGCTTCCTTCCCGATGTCGCAATCCTCTGTTAGGACGCCTTTATTGCAAGTTAGTCTGGAAATTCTATTGGCTGCCTTGTGCTTAAGAGCGGTTAAGTGAAAGAAGCCGGTGTTTTTATCTCCTTCCTTCAGAAACAAGGCTCTAGATCTTTGTCTCCAGAAAGTCTCTTCATTGGAAATGATAGAGTGGTATTTAGATAAAAAATCATTTTCAGCCATCCTAAGATCTTCGGTTAACCCCACCTCTTGAATTCTATCCTGAACATACTTTAATTCAGCTTTGACTTGAGTTTTGTTCTTGAATATGTCCCCAAAAATATCTTTGTTCTAGGTTTTAATTTTGGCTTTTATGATGTTGAGCTTTTTAGTGATTCTAAAAAGAGCCTTACCCTCCACTTCAGAGTTCCACCATTCAACAATGCAGGCTTCCAGAGAAGGATGGGAGAGCTAGGCTTTTTCAAATCTAAAAGGGAAGTTTCTCTTTGCTGAAAAAGAGTTGGCAGAAAAGGAGATGGGGAAATGGTCTGAACTGATTTTAATAACAGAACCAAGAGAGTAGCTATACCTGGAAACCCAGTCAGTAGAAATTAAAGATCTATCAAGCCTAACTTGAATCAAATCAGCTCCGGTTCTTCTATTGGTCCAGGTGTAATTGATGCCCTGGAGATCAACATCAATGAGAGATTGGTCATTAATGAAATCCATAAGGTCTTATTTTCCATCAAGATGTAAAGGGATACCTCCCATCTTTTCTTCATCTTTGAGCGGGGTATTGAAGTCTCCCATAATAATCCATCTTTGATCAGCAAACTGGAGTCTGTCAGCGGCAAGGCTTTTCCAGTATTTAGCTCTCTTGAATTTGGTATTAGGAGCGTAGACATTAGATAACACCCAAACAAAGTTGTCCTTAATATGCTCAAGCAAAAATGAGTTCCTATTAAAAGCGGAGATGATTTCCTTTCCTATTATAGTGTTTTTGTTCCAAAAAATCGCAGTTCCTCCAGAAGCACCCTCCGAGTTAGTTCCTATGACTCCGTTTTTTTTGAAAATTCTGATCCTTTCAACTTTTTCTTTAGAAATCTTGGTTTCCTGAACAAGGACCACATGCGGTTTATGATCTCTGATGACATTTTGTAACACATCTTGCTTGTGGGGGGTGTTTGGCCCTCTGATATTCCAGGATATAATCTTCATGCTTTAACTGGGGATAGGGCTGACTCAATGGAACACTGTGTTCCATTAGCACGGTTCTTCCAGCTTTCCTATTCCCTTTGATGTTTTAGGGCTGGCCTTCCCTGCTTTTTATTTTGACTTCCAACATCTGCCTTTTTCTTAATCTTGCTTCTAGTTGAGATTCCTCTTTGAGTTCCTCCTTATTCGATTTTCCTTCTCTCGACCCGGGTATCCGGAGAATCTCATCCAGCAAATGCACACTTTGGGTAGGGGTTTTACAGAGGAGAGAGCTTTGGGCTTCCATTAGTTAAAAGCAGTAAGGGATCAGTATCAGAAGGGTCTTGGGCTTCATTAAAGTTTACCTCGGCCCATTTAGAGAGTGAAGAAGCTGGATAGGATTCTTCCTTCTCTTGGCTAGCTAATCCGTCCTCCTGGTCCAGAATGGTTTCTTCCTTCTCCTGACTAACAGTTTCATTCTCCTGAGATTCTAGGTTTTCTTTATTGATCAACTCTGTTCCTGGCTGTGCTTCTTTAGAGCTCTCTGGTGGGTCGTTGGAGCAAACACAATCTTGTTTATCATTGCTGCTACTCCCAGTCCTCTTGACTTCATTCATAAGTTCCGTTGCATCCTTTTTTTGGTTACACTCAGATGTTGATGAATCTGATTTTTTGTTTGTCATTTGCCAGATCTTTTTGTTCTTAGTGTTACTATCCGTATTGAGTTCCTTGCCTTTCTTGAGCAGACAAGATTTTGCCCAATGCCCCAATTTTTTGCAGTGGAAACAGGCAAATGGTAGAGATTCATATTCAATAGCTTGGGACCATTTTCCTAGTTTAGATATGATATCTATGGATTGAGGCATATCTATCATTTGGTTAACATTTACGCAAATGCGAGCAAAGAATAACCTTGATTTAGTCGTAGTCATCGGGTCAATCGACAAGTGTTCTCCAAAGGATTTCACAATGCCCTTGAAAACTTCCTCGTTCCAGTATTCGAGCGAAAGACCCGAGAGGCGTGTCTAGACTGGCGCAGAAATGAAGAAGGATTCATCCAGGATGAGATTCGGGGCCCATTTCTGGAGAGCTAGGGAAGACTTGCCAAATATCCAGGGGCCTTCGCAAAGAGCTTTGTTCATGTCTTCTTTAGAGTTGAAAGCGAAGGTAAAAAACCCTTTAGGCAGTGCCGCCACTTCCACTTGTCCTTTAACAATCCATTTTCTCCTTATGAAATTCCTAACATCATCAATGTTAGGCCTAAAGCCAGAGAATCATCCCACTAATGTCATAGATAGGCCAGCTATAGTCATATCGACCACTTTGTTTGGAACAGAAATAGCGACAAGACCAGAGGCGGGGTCTAAAATGTTCGTTACTTTCGGAAGCCCAGATTTAACCAGCGGCTTCACTCCAAAGACCATTTTTTCCATTTTCCTCTGTTGTGTGCGACCCCGGGGATCAAATCTTTTTCTTCTCCCAGTTTTGCTTTTTCCTTGTCCTCTTCTGACCCTTGAGATGTCTGACCTCTTGCCTACTTGCCAGATCTGACCCTAGAGGAACAACAGTTTCCAAGAAATCCGCGTTCCCCAGGAATTCTGCCATTTCTCAATTTGAAATTTGGGATTCCCGCTCCTTTTCGCTCCGCCAATTTGAAGGTCATTGTTACACATGCAATATGTATGGACATAGATCAGTTGAATGCAGATATGGAGTGAACAATCCAACACCTCACATAAATCCAAGACCTATTGGTGATTGGAGAAGGACCTATGACAACCAGAGAAACATGAACTGGCAAAAACCCTATGTCAACCAGTTCAGTCCCTATGAGATGGAGAAGGTAACAAATGTGATTTGCACAATTTGCAAAAACTATGGACATTTGGCTATGAACTGTAGAAGGAGAATTGGAAGAGGTAATGCAGGATCATGGAGAGCATCTGGGATGGCTTGATATCATTGTCACAAATTGGGACACATGGCTAAGTTCTGTAGAACCAAGAAGAAAAAACTGGTAAACCACTCTGAATATCAGAAAGGAAAGAAGAAGGTTGATGTTGAAGAAACCAGAGCGGAGATGAACATAATTTGGAAGAAGAAAAGTGAGGACAAGCCAGCAGAAGAATCAAACCCTTCACCTAGTGTGGAGAATCCTGCATCGATGAATTAAGTTTTTCAACAAGCTTAAGGGGAGCATAGCGGTAAATCTACTTCCAGACCCCTTGAAGAGTGTATGGTAAGAGAGTTTTGCATTTCAAGCTGTAATATGAGAATTTTTGATATTATTACCTATCGGTTTTCTAAGGATTACCAATTGGTTATATACCATCGGTATAAACGAGTTTGTTAAGCAGTAATTACGGTTTTTTACCCTATTGGTTGTGTAATTAATGCAGTGGGTAAGTTAATAAAAGGAACTTTTCCTAAGTTATTTTTACCCTAATTGCATTCGAAGAAAAGTTTTGAGTACTTGCAGAGAAAAACAAAGTATTGCTAGCTGATTGTGAACGAATTTGGGCTACAGGTCAAAAGTTGAATTGGATTCAAAGGTAAGGAAAGGAAAAATGGGTGTGCATATGAGAGATCAACCGGAAACCCTACCAACACGAAGGGAATAAGGTATTTTTTGTTAATCTCTATTGGATCAAGATTATGGCATCGCCGTCTACACCAGCAGAGAGTGTTATGATTACTGCTGAAGCTATGGAGTCAATGAAATTAGATAAAATAGAATCTTATAATGCATTGTCTCAAGTTTCGCAAGGTTTTTTGATCAAAGGTGATATGACTAGTTATATAGACTGTAAAATTGAGGATCTTGGATCACTGACAATCCATTCACAACTCAAATATCTGTGTGTTAAGAGAAAGAAAATCAAACCCGAATATATTAGGGTTTATGAAAAGGATTTTCATAATGCAACATATTTTCTTGCAAATTTTGAGGAAGAGCATGTTAGGATTATCCTTAGTCATGTACATGGTGGGAACATGTATCTTGATAGATCCCACACCATCACTAAGGAAGCTATTCATACATTGACTGGTTTCTGCCAAACCGGTGAAGTACCAAAATTGAGGATAATTTCAAAAGAGACTGTGATTGCACTGAATAAGACCACTGCTGACGGTCGTGCTATATCAGTCAACAACATTGTAGATCCAGGAGTCAGATTTGCAACAATGGTTATTGGCTATCAAATATCCATTCTAGCAGGATGAACAATGTACCATTTGCTGCTGTGCATGATGCCTACAAAATGATGGTAGAGAATGCAGATTATGATTTATGCGAGGCAATGAGAAGTCAATTGATGTTGAACTTAAAATCAATTAAGTAGGACAATAGTCAAAAGTTAAAATATGGTCAACTGTTGATTGGTCTATTCTTCTACTTTCAAAATTTTATACTAGGAATTGGTGACATTCAATGGTCAAAGGACATACCGGTTACAACCCAAATAAAGAATAGCATTAAGGCTATGAAGAACACATTTCTTGTTGCCATGAACATATATTTTATAGAGTTTCAAAAGAAGATGAGCATGAGATTAAGGGGTACCTGCAAGAAGTTGTCCACTTTTTGGCCAAAAAGTGGAAGTTTTTTCCCATTTTTTTTCATTTTCATCCTGTTTGACCTAAAGATTTGAGGCACTTAAAGAATGAATCTTGGAAAAATTCAGTAATAGAAAATGTAGTGCTCGAAGTCTACTTTTCAAATATGTAATTTATTTTAATACCCAGATCTTAAAAATGAAGTTTGAATAGATATTACTAAAACCTATAGTTTAAAAGTCACTTTTCAGGACCATACCATGCTCGTGTATGACAAGCATAATTTGATCTAAATGAAATAATTTTTATAAATCCTTTTGGGAAAAGATCTATACCTCACTCACCTTTGATGAGAATTTTTTTTTGTAATTTTTTTCTGCATATTTTTTTTTTGTTAATTTTTTATTGGGCATAATCATTGTTTTGAAAAATTATTATGTACGACAAGCATAATTTGACCTAAACTTAACATTTTTTGGGTTTTTTTTTTAAACTGTATAGAATTGTCTCTAGTTTGATGCCATATAATTTTTTTTTCAAAAAACTTAGAGACAAAAAAGTTATTAAAAAACTAAAAAACCATGTTATTTCAAGCTTATGGACCTCTTTCATTAGTAATTGTTTTAAAAATAAAAATATTGATCTATTTTTTATAATAATTACATATTTTGAATCTAGGTAGTCTCTACTATAATGGGTTTTCATTGTTTAAAAAAAATCTGAAAATTTGGTGTTCAGATATATTTTTGAAGTCATTATTTTATATGAAGATTGATTTGGCCTTCAAGTTGCAGGTCAAACTAGGTCCAAGCCAAAGGGTCGGCTCTCCAAGCCATTTCCCAAGCCAAAACTGAAGCTACAACCGAACCAAAGTTTGAAATTTTTAGAAACGGGATCCCGTTTCATTTTTTAAAATAATTAAAAACACATTTAGCAAACAAGATCCCGTTTCCCTTTTTTTTTAATTTTAATTTTTTAAACACACTATATATACATGAAATATAACATTTAATTTTAAGTCACATTTCCCTTTGTCTTTTTCCTTTCTTATACTTTAAGTTATATTTCATGTATATATTGGCAGGATGTTTGAGAGTGGTTTTAGATCTCTAGGAGTTATAATACAGATTCTAGATTTTAAAAGATCTTATAAATTGTGACGTAATAGGACCTATAATGTCATAATACAACCTATTATGTCATAATAGGTCCCATTGTGACATAATAGGTCCTATTGTGACATAATAGGTCATAATGTGTCATAATAGGTCCTATTATGACATAATACGACCTATTAAGTCATAATAGGTCCTATTATGACATAATACGACCTATTAAGTCATAATAGGTCCTATTATGACATAATACGACCTATTAAGTCATAATAGGTCCTATTATGTCATAAGACCCCTCAAAATGACCTAGTAGGTAGCAATAGGGAAGACAAAGCAAATGAAAATGTAGCAGGAGCAGTCATAGAGATAGAAGGAGTAGGAGCAAACATCGACGACTCACCTTTAGCCCTCAAGATGGCATCATGCTCCTATGCTATTGCTCACCAATGATGCTTATGCTTGTGTGGAGGCTAGTTCTGGTGTAAATGGGTACTAGGAACATATGTCTGAGAAAGCCCAATAGCATCCTACTTTATGGGAGAGGCCACTTGAGCCATTCTTGGCAGAGGAGAAGGCCCAATCGATGAGGCAAGAGGTGCTGCTGAAATAGGTTCTATAGGTGCAACTGCAAACACCCTTCCTCATTTTTCTCTAAGAGCAACCAAAGTACCCTTGAAGGCTGTGATGTACGAGCTAGAGGTGACTAGCGAGCTCAGGGTGAATGCCTATCCTTACTGTACCAAATAGAATGAGGGATACTTGCAATATCAAAAGCTCAAAGGGAGGTGGACTATAGACATCGACATCACATGTGCCTTTCCTTTTTTTGCACTAGGTGTAGATGTAGGAACAAAAGACATCGTCAAGGGCTGTGTAGTCCTAGGAAGGCGAGGAGGTCTGCTTTGAGGAATAGGTCTATCCTTAACCCTCTATGAAAAAAGGGCAAAATATAAATGCTACAGTAAAGGAGCAGAGAGGGAAGGAGCAAAGACTGATGCAAGAGGAGGTAAAGAAATTATAGATTGAATTGACTTAGGTGCCAACACCCTCGTCTTACACTAGGCCTTATATAGATGTCTCCATGGGGAATCATAGGCCTAATTAGAGAAGACCAAAAATGATCTAATAAAAATCCCCCATGGGCAACCAATGGCTAGTATCTAGTGTCCTGGACAACATGCACTGTGCCTTCATGAGGGAACTTCAGGCACCTATGAATAACCAAGGGGACTTCTTCCATGGTGATTAGCCAGGAAATACCCAATTTAACTCGAAATGGGTTTGACTTGGGAATGGCAACGAAAGCAATCGACATTGCCTTGGGTCCCATAAAGACCATCAAAGTAGTGCTATCCAAAGGAGGAACAAATAACCCATCATGAATACGAACAAAGGTATGACACTCGTCATGTATTGCTTTATGTAAATCATTATTGAATAAAGCCTCCTCCATCAATAATGACATCGACTCAACATGTAGGATCAACCATCACACCTGTAACATTGTGACCATTTATCTTAGCTAAGGTGTATAGAGGAGAAAGCTCCCCACTATAAGGTGCATCTAAAGGTGTAAAAGATATGTCATTAGACTTTGTCCTTTGACTAGAGGGTGAGATTGAAGTGATAGTGACCATGCTAACATAAGGGCCACCACTCAATGCAGGGTGTGATGATGTAGAAATAAAATTTGATGAATGAGGCAAGATACTTGATCTAGAAGTTCTCCTCACAACAACCCCAGAGGCAGTTTGGGTCGTAAAGCTCATAAATGAGCTCTACAACACTTCAACAACTTTTAAATTTTGTAACAAAGGAACCTGGCACACATATTGAAATGATTGTCTAAGAAAAGTGTTTAAAGAATTTTACAATAAACCAAACAAATAAAAGACAAGCTTTCACATCAAGTTCACTAAAATTTCAAGAGGGAAAAAGTAAACAACTATGAAAGGCATTTGGTGACCTCTCGGGGACTCTCTTTAACTACTTATCCACTCAGGATAAGCACAAAGTTTGAAAATTGTCAACTGCCAGTAGATAATAGTATTTTAACTGCAAAATATGAGAGTACAAGTCATAGAGATCTTCTAGTAACCTTTGTTAACTCTTTGTCTAGGATGCACACGCAAGTCACAGACAATAGCATGGCGCGCTGGTCTCCTATATGGATAGAGTACAAAGACCATACCAGAAAATACAGATGTGACAAGACACGAGTTTTTATACTTTTAAGTGCAATAAATAAATAATAGAAACTAAACCAACTGTAAATAAATAGTGAAATGACAAGGGGAAGGAAGAAGATGTTTACAACGGGTCCAACAAATGTGAATCCTCTTCAATAATCTGCACGCAAGACAAAAATACAAAAAAGTTGGGACTATGTTTTAGAGGTCTACCACAGTAAGACCATTGTTTAGGTGTTTGTACCTCCACAAACAACCAATAGAGATAATATGATAAACAAGATTCCAAGAAACAAAATAATTGATATGCTATGGAATTAAAATGATAAAAATGTGACAACAAGAGGGGAGAAACTCCCCTTTCACATCCAAAAACTAGGGAGATTGTTGAAGCAAAGAAGCTTGAAACCCTTTGAAGTAAGAAGATATGGTGATAAAAATATAGTTGAACCAGTGGTGGAGTCTCAAGCACGAAGTAAAACCAAAGATGGAGGAGAGCCAAGAGAGTTTTTAGAATAAGAGAGAAAACGATCGATGACAAAGCTTGAGAGATTCATTAGACAACAAAATGAAGCCTAGAAAGGCAACATATGAAACTAGGAAGGAAAACCAACACCAGTGCACACTACATGAGGCATTACAACTATTGAAAATAACAAATCACCACCTTTGAACTACATTTTCGCAGGACACTAGCACGATGCATGAACTTCTCCACAACATGCAGGTGTTCACGAGTCAGACAGTCAACAAGGTCAAAAAAAGGAAAAAAGTGGAGATTGACAAGGCAAAGCAAGCCAAGTGGGTGAGTGAAAAAAAGATAAAGCGATTCTCCAATTAGCTTAAAGTAGAGGCACTTATGTATGATGGTATGATGAAGGAATAAGTATTTGGTAGATTATTGAGAGGGGGGGGGGGGTGAATCAGTAAATAGAAAAACTGATACAAACTTCCCAAACTCATAAGAATACCAGTTGACTGTAACAACAACTTAATAGTAAACAACATTTAACTTGTAAAAATCCAAATGCTTTATCATATGCCAATACTTCATTTCACAATGCTTTCGGTTATCATGCCTTATCAGAAATAGTTAATCAAATCAACAATAAGATCATAACCACAAAAAAATTCACCACATGACACAAGTATTTATACATGGAAAACCCAAATAGGTAAAAACCACGGTGAGATGAGATTCATAAGATAATATTTGAACTCTTCTGAAGTTCACCCTGTTAGGAGCCAAGCCTATTAAAGATTTTACAAAAGTCCTATTAAGAACTGATCATGTTAGAAATCACCCGGTTAAGGGATTGACTACAAAGGCATTGTTAAAAGCAAATACCCTGTATGAAGTAACCTCAGTAGAGGATTTGAAAATCCAATCTAATGGACCACCTTGTTAGAGGATTTAATAAGTAACCAACCTTGTTAGAGCTTACCTGATTAGGGGATTTCAATTCTGCTGTAATTGTTGGAGAACAACAAGAGTTTCTTGATCTGTCTGAATAACACTACATTTGCTTGATCAGATCCATTTAAGCTTCTACCAACCTTTACTCAAATTTCAAACTTATTCTTTGGTTCGGCAACCACACACTCAACTGATTTCTACCAATTCTTGCCAATACTAAACAAAACAACTTCATCGACCTTAAATACAAATCAATTAGGTTGATAACACAACAAAAATCTAATCCTCTCATCGAGATTACAAACAAGTCGGTACAAGCATGACTGTTGGATTTCATAGAAATCTCTACACATCAATCAACTAAACCTCAACCAGTCCTTGATTACCACTTCATCAAGCTCAATAACTCATCACACGCTTTGCATTAGATGTAATACACTTTGTTCATTCCCTAGACAAACAATCATGCCAAAACATTTTGAACTTGTCTTCATACAATGACCTTACGTGTCACCATCATTACCACTCAACATCAAATCATAAACCAACATAACCAATTCAACAACCTTAATCGGTTAGGTTTTAACAAAATTAACTGGTAGGGTTTACTGGTTACATAACATAGAAAGGGTTTAACCTTTTACTTTGATTACCGGTTCACCTCACAAACTTGCATACCGGTTTGCAATAGCCTTCACAAAGTTCTTCCTGCCGGTTATAAGACAATATCAACAATAACAACAATATTAACAATATCATTACCAGTTTAATTGACATCAATGATAACATAACATATCATTAATGCAATCTTCATGCAAATGCCAACAATCTCTCCCTTTGGCATTGATGGCAATACAAAATATCAACACCATTGCTTTGCTGCTGTGACTGTGAATAGGAATCCTGGTTTACATTAGCAAGTATTCACATGCTCTCTCTGTCTTTAGTATATCACTAGTTTTCCTTCATATAATCACATAATTCTTCTCCCCCTTTGACAACAATGCCAAATTGAAAGTAAAACTTGTAATGTTAAATTTTCACTGTGTATCAACAACATATTGCAACTTGATGCTCCCCATGTGGAATACATCCACTTCTACATCAACCCTTGTAAAATTTTGTAAGTGATTTAGGGACTGATGCAATCACCATCATGTTTAGCTAACTTCATGAAGAGGGACAACCCCTAACTGACTTCTAAGATACCCAAAAGTAGTCTTAGGCAAAGGTTTGGTAAAAATATCTACAAGATGCTCCTTGGTAGAAATATGCTCTAAGGTAACATCTTTGCTCTGAACTTTTTCCCTCAAGAAATGATACTTCAATTCAATGTGCTTGGTTCCTGTGTGCAAAACAAGATTCTTGGAAATATTTATGGCACTTGTGTTATCACATAAAATCTTTATAGGTTCTGAAATCTTCATCTTAAAACCTTCCAAAATGCGCCTCATCCAAATAGCCTATGTGCAATTCATATAAGACAAAACATACTTAGCTTCAATAGTATATTGTGAAGTACAACTCTGCTTTTTACTACTCCATGAAACAAGCCTTCCTCCAAGATAAAATGCTCCAACGGTTGTGATTTTTTGGTCATCAACATTTCCTGTCCAATCAGCATCTGTGTATGCCTTCAAATCAAAGTTTCCTCCATATGGATACCATAATCCATAGTCAACAGTACCTTTCAGGTATCTAAAAATTCTCTTGGTTTCTATCAGGTGTGTCTCCTTAGGATTCTTCTGGAATCTAGCAACTATGCCAACTGCATGGGCTATATTCGGTCTGTCGTGAACAACATAGTGAAATTTGCCAATCATTGACCTGTATTCCTTCTCATCAACATACTTAGATTCATCTTCCTTGGACAACTTACAACCTATAACCATTGGTGTCCCAACTGGTTTATAGTCACTCATTCCAAATGTCTTCAAAACCTCTTTCACATACTTAGACTGTGTAATGAAAATACCATTCTTCATTTGCTGTATCTGCAAGCCTATGAAATTTTTTATTTCCCCTACTAAAGACATTTCAAACTCATTTTTCATTTCATTTGCAAAATTGTTGCTCATGACATCATTACCTCCAAATATAATATCATGAACAAATACTTCACTGACCAGTATTTCATCTCCTTTAGACTTGAGATATATGTTACTATCATCAATGGTTCTTAGAAAGCCTATCTTCATTAGATGTGTATGAATCCTTTCATACCATGCTCTGGGTGCCTTCTTTAATCCATATAAAGCCTTATGCAATCTGCATACCATGTCTTTATCATCAGTCAAAGCATAACCATCTAGCTGCTCTATGTATACCTCTTCTTCCAATATCCCATTCAAAAATGCAGACATAGAATCCATCTGATATACCTTGAACTTTTTATGGGCTACAAATGCAAGTAAAGTTCTGACACCTTCTAGTCTTGCTACTAGTGCAAAAGTTTCACCATAATCTTCTCCTTCTTCTTGCGCATAACCCTTGCAGACTAATCTTGCTTTGTTGCGAACTACACCACCATCTTCATTCAACTTGTTCCTGTATACCCATTTAGTACCTATAACATTCTTATTTACCAGTCGGGGTACTAGGGTCCAAGTGTTGTTCTTCTCAATTTGATCCAATTCCTCCTCCATAGCTTTAACCCAATAATCATCACCAAATGCCTCCTTAGCAGTTCTTGGTTCAATGGTGGAGATCATGCAAGAATTCTCTCTAATTCTTCTTCTTGTTAGCACTCCAGCATCCTTATCTCCAATAATATGCTCAGGATTGTGATTCAGTCTCACATATCTAGGAATAACATGATCATTATCTTCAGGTTCAACTTCTTTGTTGTCATCATCTTCTTCTGAATTTATCTATTCTAGTTGGACTAGTGCATCAAAATTTGCTTTACCAGTTTCAGATTTCACAGTTTCTGGTTCCAAAAACAAAATGCAAGGATTTTCATCCTTTTTCTCTAATCTGGTTCCTTCTGAGACTTTAGGAAATTCATCCACACGAACATCAACACTCAAAAATTCTCTATGTCTGGTTGTTAAAACATTTGTAGGCCTTACTCTTGGTGGAATAGCCAAGAAATATGCCTTCATCACTCTTAGCCTCAAATTTGTTAATGTAATCACCTCTTTTAATAAAACATTTGCTTCCAAATATCTTAAAATCGCTAACATCAGGTGATCTTCCATTCCAATATTCATAAGGAGTCTTTTCCTTACCTCTCTTTACTAGAACCCAGTTCATTGTATAGATAGCTGTGCTGACAGCTTTTGTCCAAAAGGTTTTTGCTACACCTCCTTGAGTCAACATTGTCCTAGCAGCTTCAACAACTGATCGATTGTTCCTTTCTGCGATACCATTCTGCTATGGTATCCTCGATGCAGAAAGTTGTTGTTTGATACCATTCTCTTCACACTACCTAGTGAATTCCTTAGAAGTAAATTCAGTGCCTTGATCTGTCCTCATACATTTTATCTTCTTATCGCTCTATTTCTCAACTAAGGCCCTGAATGCCTTGAACTTACCAAAAGCTTCAGTCTTATCCTTCAAGAATGTGACCTACATCATCCTTGAGCAATCATAAGTGAGAATCATAAAATATCTATCACCTTGAATGCTTTTTGTTCTTATTGGTCCACAAAGATCTGTATGAACCAAATCTAACAAGTGCTCTGCTGAAAAGGATTTGCCTTTGAAAGTTGAAGAAGTCATCTTTCCTAACTGACATTCTTTGCAAAGAGCATTAACCGGTTTGTCTAACTGAGGCAAACCTCTCATTGTCTCGGACTTACTCACTTTAACAATGTTATCAAAGTTTATATGAGAAAATCTCCTATGCCAAAGCCAGCTATCATCTATTTTAGCAATAAAATAGTTGCTAACTTTATAATTAAGATGAAACAGGTTACCTTTAGTTTGTTTCCCGGTTGCAATCAATTCACCTTTGTTGTCAAAGATTTTGCACATACCATTTTTAAACTCCATTGGGTATCCTTTGTCATTGAGTTGTGCCACACTCAAAAGATTGTGATTTAGTCCTTCAACCCAGTAGACATCATCTGCACTGCTCTTCCCATTAAGAGAAATAACTCCTTTACCTTTAACCATGCAGGGTGAGTCATTGCCAAATCCAACAAGACCGCCATCAAATTTTTTCAAGGAAATAAATTTGCTCCGATCACCGGTCATATGATGTGAACAACCACTATCAATGATCCAATCATCAGATTTATCCATCCTGGATACTAATGCCTTCTAGTCTAATATCTCTTCCTTAATAGCTACAAACACAATATCTTCACTAGCATCACCATCAGATTCTTCATCAGTGATACAACTATCAATAGCAATAAGACAATCTCTTTTGCCTTTACCCTTATACTTCTTGAATTTATCTCTCTTACACGTTCATTTTCACCATTAGGACAATTAGCCACTATGTGACCAATCTTGTTGCATGCAAAATATTTAAAGGTAATTTACCTCTGTATTTACCAGTGCCTCTAGGCAACCGTTTTGCCAATAATTCTTCAAGCTCCACTAAACTATCTTCATCATCGAAATCTCTATTGGATCTAGATTCATAACCATGACTAGTATCTCTACCTTTTTCTCACAAATGGGTTAGAAACAAAAGCTCTAAATGTAGACTCAGATTTCTGTACACTACCATCACAACCATTTAATTCAAAAACAGTAAGCTTGCCAGTGATGGAGTCAAAAGTTACCTTAGTTTTGTCAATTGACTTTAGCTCCTGAATAGCTGCAACTTGAATAGCATAGACCAGTAGTAGGGTTCTCAATACCTTGCTGATTATTGTGGCATCTCCCACTTTCCCTCCTGCACTCTTAATTTCACCGACTATCTCTTTTATCCTTTGACCATGCTACGAGATATTCTCACCTTCAAACATCCTCATGCCATCAAACTTTCCTCTTAGACTCTCTTCTTTAGCAATCTTAACATGTTCATCACAACTATAAATCTCTTAAAGTTTTTTCCATACTTCATATGCAATTTCAAGACCATGAACATCTACATATTCAACATCAGACATGGAACTGATTATAGCCTCCAATGCTTGATGATTTTCTTGTTGTTCTTTCTTTTGATCATCAGTCAGAATTCTAGTAGGTGTAATATACTTAGTATCTATATGATCCCAATACTGACTTCCCAGACTCTTGATGTAAATCTTCATTCTGTCGCTCCATATCCTATAGTTTTCTGTGTTGAACTTTAGACCTTTCTTCTTCATCATGATCTAGCAGATCTTTTCCTCAAGTTGTTAGGCTTAGACCTTAGAGGACCTGTATAGCTCTGATACCAATTGATGTTATGATGAAAGAATAAGTATCCAGTAGATTAGTGAGAGGGGGGTGAATTAGTAAATAGAAAACTAATACAAACTTCCCAAACTCAAATTCAAACATACAAAGTAATCTTATCAATGAAATACCACTGTCAAGATCAATACTCATAAGAATACTAGTTGACTATTACAACAACTTAACAACAAACAATATTTAACTTGTAAACATCCAAATGCTTTATAATATGCCAATACTTCATTTCACAATGCTTCTGGTTATCATGCCTTATCAGAAATAGTTAATCAAATCAAGAATAAGATCATAACCACAAAAACATTCACCACATGACACAAGTATTTATACGTGGAAAACCCAAATAGGTAAAAACCACGGTGAGATGAGACTCACAAGATAATATCTGAACTCTTCCGAAGTTCACCCTGTTAGGAGCCAAGTCTGTTAAAGCTTTTAGAAAAGTCTTGTTAAGAACTGATCCTGTTAAGAATCACCCGGTTAAGGGATTGACAACAAATGCCTTGTGAGAAGAAAATACCTTGTAAGGAGTAACCTCAGTAGAAGATTTGAAAATCCAATCTAATGGACCACCTTGTTAGAGGATTTAATAAGTAACCAAGCTTGTTAGAGCTTACCCAGTTAGGGGATTTCAATTCTGTTGTAATTGTTAGAGAACAACAGGAGTTTCTTGATCTGTCTGAATAACACTACATTTGCTTGATCATATCCATATAAGCTTCTATCTGCCTTTACTCAAACTGCATACTCATTCTCCAGTTCGGCAACCATATACTCAATTGATTTCTGCCAGCTCTTGCCAACACTAAACAACTTCATCGACCTTAAATACAAATCAATTAGGTCGGTAACACAACAAAAATCTAATCCTCTCATCGAGATTACAAACAAGTCAGTACAAGCATGACCGTTAGATTTCAAAGCAATCTCTACACATCAATCAAGAAAACCTCAATCACTCCTTGATTACCGCTTCATCGAGCTCAGTAACTCATCACACGCTTTGCATTAGATGCAATACACTTTGTTCATTCCCTAGAAAAATAATCACGCCAAAACATTTTGAACTTGTCTTCATACAATGACCTTACGTGTTACCATCATTACTGCTCAACATCAGATCATAAACCAACATAACCAATTCAACAACCTTAATCGGTTAGGGTTTAACAAAAATAACCTGTAGGGTTTACCAGTTACATAACATAGAAAGGGTTTAACCTTTTACTTTGATTACCGGTTCAACTCACAAACTTGCATACCGGTTTGCAATAACCTTCACAAAGTTCTTCCTACCGGTTATAAGACAATATCAACAATAACAACAATATCAGTAATATCATTATCGGTTTAATTGACACCAATGACAACATAACATATCATTAATGCAATCTTCATACAAATGCCAACAATGTAGCGTGTAATTGCACGAGCTGCAATTTACAACATTACACCATTCTTCCATCAAGTTGTCCAGTGACCTTTAGAAAGATATAATTCCCCAACTCACAATCCTAAACTATCTCAACAACAATCAATATTGAGTTCATTGGATCTCTATTTTCAAAAAATGAACTTCCCAATATATACAGTCTTCAGTTATGTCAACATAAAAAAAAAGAATGTAAAAATAACATGTGCTTATACAAAGCACCATCTTTGAGTGAAAATTTAATTATGGATGATGACAATCCTCCAACCTTCTATGGTGAAGGCTCAAAATAAGCATCCATCCCTAATATTTGTAAAACAATAATTTGCATTAAAAGCACCATATGAGAGGTCCTCATCCTCAACATAGCTTTCAACATAAGCTAGGTTAAAATCAATTGATTTTTCTTTGAGTTTTCCCTTAAAAGCATCAATGACCCAAGTTCTACAAGTCCAAGTTGTGTGACCCTTTCTTACAATAATAATATTCAGTTTCCTTTTCTTATTAGTTCCTTGTGAGTGTAATGCATTCTCATGCTAGGATCAATTTTTGAATCTTCTACATTTTTTATTTTTCTTGTGCTTAAAAGATTGAAATTATATTTTCTAGTGTAAAAATAACATTATTGTATTATGAAGGTAAATTATTTTGTAAAATAGCCTTAGCATCTTCATCATCTACTCGAGCATTGACATAATGATTCTATCTTCTATTTTGAATCCAAATAGTTGAAGTTTTAAGAAAAGCTTTGCATTGACTGATTTTGCTACAAACATTTTATTCAAATTATTCTAAATTTCTAATCATGATTTACCTAAATCTATATAATGTTATTAGTGTTCAAAAAGACAAGATTAATAATAAATTTGGTTTTACCATCTCTTTTATGTCATTTCAATAATTTATTTGTATAGATGATGATTCTGTTAGGCCCAATATGGAAAGCTAATGTACTGAGAGGGGAGGGGTGAATCGGTACTTCAAATCTTTTCTTTAACCATAACTTTACTATTATGCTTAAACCAAAAACTGCTGTAACATAACATAAAGCTAAAACAAATAAATAACAATCATACATGATTCACTCCATAACACATATATTTTGGTTACGCAGAAACTCTTGGTTAGAGAGAAAAACTGCAGTGGGGATGGCACACACAACTTCACTACTGCAATAATAAAGGTTGCTCAGTTAGAGCTACATGTTTAGCTATTTCTAATAGCTTACCCTGTTAGGAGTATCAAGATCGTTAGATCTACCTTGCTAAAGGATTTTACAACACTTATTCTAAATGCTGCACCTGGTTAAAGGCTTTACAATTTATAGACTTTGTTAGAGTCTTTTACCCTGTTAAAGGTTTCTCTTACAACTCAAAATATTACAATAAAATCTTTACAAATATCTGCAACTTTACATCTGAAATGTTATAGCAGATTCTATGTGAACAAAATGAGATTACCTTGCTTATAGCATACCTCGGTAATCCATAGATTAACTCGGTAAACCCTTCTGTTTACTTTGTTCCTTGATTGTTCTCTGAAATCCTTCTTGGTGACCTCTGTGTCTCTGACAGTCACAATACTCAGTGCTTCCTTATCTATTACACATGTCTTGTTTCATACACATCTGTCTGTTAACTGATCCTAACTCATGCTGTATAAATAGATCTCTTATGTCGGTGATCTGTTCATGCTTCGATTTTACAAACATGATTCATCGAATGAATAACCATACAAAATATTTCATTGGATAGATGACCTCAAAATCATACAAAATCTTTAAGTGCCGTTTCCAATGAGATAATGGTTCTTTGTTCCTCGATCTTGTAACACGTTTCCACACATGTGTCTAGGTTCAATGAATCTAGTAACACGTTTCACTCAGTGTATATCAACTCGGTATATCATTTTTGCTGCTTGGTAGACATAGAGTGTTACTCGGTAGACAACTCGGTGTATGCTAAGCTCTGTAACTACTTTCTTCTATAACCGACTGCTTTGTGCTTACCGATTGAATATTTCGGTAGTAGTAACCGACTAAAGTATATAGAATGACTTTGGATATAAAACTAATGGCAACTTAGTAAGTAGTAACAATCTCCCCTTTTGACATTAGTTGAGATGTTTGACAAAACTACTTTCAAAGTCATAACTCAAAAATCTATATACTTACAAAATTTGACTAAACTGACAGTATATACATTTGTCAATGAAATAGTATATTCAGATATACTCCCCTTATCAATATATTGTACATAACTTTGATTTTGCATGCTCGGTGATCAATGTTCTGTATTAATCGCTCGGTTGTCACTGCTCGGTTCACTGCCAAAATTAACTGTGCATTGGATACTCTGTTCTGCTCGATGTACTCCCCCTATATACTACACTCCCCCTTTTGATACTTTGATACTTTACTTACTCCCCCTTTTTGACAAACATCAAAACTTAGTTACCATTCGGTGGAGGCAACTAGTTAAAAATGGATTTGTACTTTTTCCTTGCATCGGTGAGAGCGGCAGAGAGGGCATCCTTGACACTATCCATGAGTGAATTTTGAGCTGTAATGTCAGCTAACAGTGAAATTAGTCCATCCAAAGTGCTTCCCTCTTGTTGAGTGGATAGGGAGGTAGCCTTGTTGATCTTCTCTTGGACGGATGAAAGATGAGGAATGAATAATGTCTGAAGAGTCATTATATCCATCCTGATCTTGTGCTCTTCATTCCTAAGTTCCAATTGTTGAGCCATGAACTTTTGTAACTTTGTATAGAAATGTTGAATAGAATGTGGCTCAGTGGTCAACTTATTTGAGAGATCGGTGATCTCTTTCTCAATCACTTCTGTTTTATTTTTGATATCTTTAATGAATAAAGAGAATGTACAGAGTTTCTAAAATAAATAAAGAATATGCTTGAGTTGAGGGGACAACTCAACAATAAATTTGACTAGTTTTACTTTGCCAATAGCAATGGCTTTTTGTACCTCTTCAATCATTTTAGCAGTGAGCTCTTTGTCCTTCAATTTGCTCAAATATTCAGATGCATCTACTCCAAATGTCTCTATTTTAGTTAGGAGTTCATCCAGTTGAATATGGATGGCTGCATCTCTTGTCAATGTAGCTTCAGGTAGCATATCTGTTAATAGTGCTTTCACCTTCTGAAGTACTTTATTTTTCTTTTGAATAGCCATTTGTTTTTCTTGTTTAGCTTTGGCTTTGCATAGTTCACTAAATTCAATGAGTGCTTGCCCTTTTAATTTGGATATGTCTATATTTGGCAACACTATTGGTTTTGACAAATCTAATTTGAAACTATGCTTTTTCATCTTCTTTTCTTTAGTTTTCACTAGTTGAACTAACACAATGGCTTGGGAGGCTTGTTGACCCTCGGTAGGTTGCTCGGTAGAGGCAACACTTTTGTCGGTTTCTGTAGCCATTGTTGTGTTTTTTGGTGCTTCTGTGCTTGGGGTCTCGATGGCAATAGTTTCTGTGTTTACAGGTGCTTGAGAAGTCTGTTCCTCGGTGGCCTGAGAAGTAGCTTCTCCTTCTATAGACTTGTGATCCTCTGTTCCTTGTTCAGTATCTTGAGGGGCCTCAGTTGAAACAGGTTGAGTGACTGGAGGATAGGGTTGAACTTGTTCCAAAATGGACTCACTGGATACTAGTTTGGCATATGCATTCCCTTCTATCATTTCTTGTTCTTGTGCCTCTGTGTCCATGATATCCTCATCAATTTGTATAGTGTCAGCAGGGTCTTGCTCGGTGATATCAGGATCTTTCTTGGTGACATCAACTATTTCAACTTCAACTTGCTCACCAGCATTCTTGATTCAAAATATTTCCTGCCACTTTTCCTTGGTCTCATTCTCTACATCCAAGTAAAGGCCATTCATCAATTTCAAGGCTCTTTGCTTGACTAGGAAGTTTGTGTGGCAGTTTTTCAGATGTTCATTGATCTCATCTACCGACATGTCTGGAAAGAGATGTACCAGACTTCTTTCTCTCATCTGTTTCTCTAAGTCCATGGCATACTTCCACCTATTATCAATATGTAAATACAATTCTTTTGGAAGAGAAATAGTTACTTCCAATGGGACCAATCGGAATTTCAGAAGTATGCAGATGACAACTTCTTCTATTTGTCTCTTTTCATCATCAAATCTGGATTCATACTTAACATATCTGAATGCTCCAAATCCACCATATTGCTTCAGATTAGCACAAAAATTATCAACACTGTGTACATCTACCTTTTTACTCTTGACAATCTAAAATTTGTTTTTGTCTTCAAATTTGGTGTCACTGGACTCTTTAGTCAAAATGAGTCTCTGAGTAGATTTCTTATAAGTTTTTGTTACCTTCGGTGCAGCAAAATTCTTTGGTTTCTTACTCAGTGATGCTACAAATGACCTTGTGTTTGGGCGCTTTACTGAAGGAGTCGGTGATACCTTTGATGTATCTTGTTTCTTCCTTTTCAAAACTTTCCCTTTAGGCAACTTGGTGCTCAATGTAATAGCTGCCTCTTGGGCTTCAGTTTCCTCCTTGATGATGACTAGAGTACCCTTGACAGGTGTGGAGGAAGAACCTTCTCCAAATTTCTCCGATAATGCCTTGATCATTTTTGTTGCTTTCCTTGTAGCCTTGGGTACTACAATGCTCATCTTAACTTTCTCTTTAACTTCTTCATATGTACCGTATCTCACCTTAGTAGCATGCCTTGGTAATGTAAGAAAAACATTTATCTGCTGTTGTGTGATGTCAAAATCAATCTCATAACCCATAGGTGGCAAAGATTGAGTTCTCGGTTCCACAACATTAACATAGTAGTAGTCAGTGTCTACTTCAAAGCATATGTCATCCTTGTATTTCTCTACTAGCTTGGGTGGAATTCTATACCTATTATGCATCTTTTCTTGAAACTTGCTAAAGTAATCATTCATAATATCATTAAAGTTATCACCTAGCCATTTGATGAAGTCATTGATTTGATGGGTGATTGGTTGGTGTAGCTCCCAAACTACATTACCGACTGATGGAAAGAATTTCTCAAAATAGAAAAGCATGCATACCAAAAGTGATCCAAACTTTAGTGTGTTAACCAAGTTGTTCTTCTTCGGCTTCCTTATGGTGTTTAGATTCTCAAACAAGTTTTTCAACAATACTTCACAAAGATCAATTTTCATTCCTTTCTTCAAAATTTTATATGCTAAATCGACTACTACACATGGTACACTGTTTTCCCTTGCCAATTGGAAGAAACAATAACCTATGAATCTAATGGCAAACTTCAGCTATACATCTGTCACATTGTTCAATTTTAGTCCTCTACAATTAGATTCAACTCCGGTTAAAGTGATCAATTTCTTTTGTGATATCATTTTCTAAGCTCGGGCATGATCAAAAATAGGGTAACTGGTGATCAAATGAATGATTTCCTTGGTGATTTAAAATGGTTTCTCCTCTAACCACATAAAATCATCATGAACTCTGCTCAGAACAAACTTGACCCATTGGGGTTTGAAGACACGGGGATAGGTTAGGGCTTCGGTCAATCCCTTGATTTTGATGTGTTCATACTTGCTATCCAATTTCCCATTGGTACATAATTCATCATAGGTGTCCTTGATTTCAACTTGACCTAGTTCCTCAACACGACACTTAGTGAAGAATCTGACATCCTCAACTAATAAAACCCTTATTTGGAATGAGTGAAAATGTAGTTTTATCATCTGGTTCAGATGCTACTTTGGGAGTTAGAGAGTATTTTAGTGAGGGCTTTTCAATGTTTTCAACAACAACGGGCTTCTGGATCTTAGGTGCCATTGCAAATTTTAGATAAATACTAACAAAAGATTCTTAGGGTTTGAAGACTTTTAAACGACAGACGCTTTCCACTTAGAAAATATAAAACAGATAATCACACTGATATTTCCTGGTAGCTAGCTCTTAGAAATGCTTGAGATTAATGTGTAAATACCTTGAATTTCGCTTTGTAGGAGGTTTGATTGCCTTTGAATCGCTTTGCTCTGCTCTCTGAAAACTTGGTAAGTGTGAAATGACTGTGCAAAAGCTTTAAGTACACAATATACCTTATTGGGCTTCGTGCAGTTAGGTCAGAAAACATTAAATGCACTCGACACCACTTCCTTTTTATGCTTTTACCGAGTAGCCAGGCTTCCTGTATTTACCGACTAGACAGGCTTCCTGTATTTACCGACTTGACAGGCTTCCTGTATTTACCGACTTGACCAGCTTCTGGAAGACTAGATAAAATTTCAAATTTCCTAATGCATCTTTAGTTATGCAGATTTTGAATTAAGTACATGATAAAATAGGAACTGTTAAGATTTAACCTTTGAAAGAATGCAGTCCCTTCATACCTTTACCAATTAATTTGGAATAGGTGCACCTAACTCGGTAGATAAGGTGCTTTCTTCATTTGACACAAATTCCTTCTTTTTCCAAATCATCTGTAATTTGCTTCTTATTTCCTCAGTGTCTCCTCTAGGTTGATCTCTGCAATCTCTAGCCAAGTGTCCAACTTTGTGACAATGAAAACATGCCATACCAGGATTTTTCCATGATCTTTGGTTGTTCATTCCAAACCTTATAAAGCAGTTGGCACTTATGTGTCCATATCTTCCACAACATTCACACCATATCCTTGTATTGTAATCCCATGGTACTATAGAATATTGTCGATTAGGATCTGTGTGAGTTCGGTAGCCTCTAGTATTTACTCGGTGTGCAAACCACATATAGTTCTTTTTCTTAAACCAACACTTCTCGGTGCTATGTCCATATCTATTGCAGTTTTTACAAAATCCTTTGAATTTTGCCTTCTGATAATTGCTAGCAGACTTTGTCCTATATTGGTTAGATGTGTGACCATATTTATTGCAATTGTGATAATAACCATTAGACCTAGTGACATTCGGTTGCTTACCTTTTTTGATTTGGCACATATTAGCAGTATGTCCTTGTTTTCCATAGTAGTTGCAAATATGCTTCTTTCCTTTGAAGTTCTTTTTGTTTCCAGCTTGCTTTGATGATTCTCCTCTCTTGGTAATGTGGATTCCCTTCTCGGTAGAGTCTTTTCCTTTGTAACCGAGTCCTGCAACTTTGTTGGGTCTTTTTGTATTAAGTTTCTTATCCAACATCTTTGATGCTTCATAACTCTTCTTTAGTGTTTCTTTGGATTTCTTCTCTGTTTCAAGTTCATCAGTCAATCTTGATAGTTCAAGTTTTAATGCTTGATTCTCATCATCTTTCAGATTTGCTTCATGATGTGCATGAGTCAATTGATCTGACAGATTTTGTTGAATCCTAGTCAACCTTGTTATTTCATCATTCTTTTTAGATACTAATGCTTCAAGCTGTTGTTTTTCTCTTTCTAGATCTCTTACTTTATCCTCGGCTGTCCTCAATGCATCAAGATTTTCAGTCATCTGTGTGCTGAAATGTTCATGTCCTCTTTTCATTGCATTTAGCTAATCAGTCAGTGCTTTGTTCTTTTCTTTCAGTTCTCCAATCATTTCTTCAGTCTCTTCAGATATACTGTTCTCAGATGATGTCTCAATTTGTTCCACTAGCTCTTGAGAGTCCTGCAAATCATTAGACAATCTTCTTCTAACTTTCAATGATTTTTGCATTTGTCTTTGCATGTCTGCAATCACTTGATTAACATGATCCAACTCTTCTTGCAGATACACAATTCTCTGAGATTGTTTATAGCCTTCCATTGATAAGATCTTTCTCTTTAGGTTGTTAAACCCTTTTCCAAGATTGAAGCTCTGATACCAATTGTTAGGCCCAATATGGAAAGCTAATGTACTAAGAGGGGAGGGGTGAATCAGTACTTCAAATCTTTTCTTTAACAATAACTTTACTGTTATGCTTAAACCAAAAACTGTTGTAACATAACATAAAGCTAAAACAAATAAATAACAATCATACATGATTCACTCCATAACACATATATTTTCGTTACGTAGAAACTCTTGGTTAGAGAGAAAAACTGCAGTGGGGATGGCACCCACAACTTCACTACTGCAATAATAAGGGTTGCTCGGTTAGAGCTACATGTTTAGCTATTTCTGATAGCTTACCTTGTTAGGAGTATCAAGATCGTTAGATCTACCTTGCTAAAGGATTTTACAACACTTATTCTAAATTCTGCACCTGGTTAAAGGCTTTACAATTTATAGACTTTGTTAGAGTCTTTTACCCTGTTAAAGGTTTCTCTTACAACTCAAAATATTACAATAAAATCTTTACAAATATCTGCGACTTTACATCTGAAATGTTATAGCAAATTCTATGTGATCAAAATGAGATTACCTTGCTTATAGCATACCTCGGTAATCCATAGATTAACTCGGTAAACCCTTCTGTTTACTCTATTCCTTGACTGTTCTCTGAAATCCTTCTTGGTGACCTCTGTGTCTCTAACAGTCACAATACTCAGTGCTTCCTTATCTATTACACATGTCTTGTTTCATACACATCTGTTTGTTAACTGATCCTAACTCATGTTGTATAAATAGATCTCTTATGTCGGTGATCTGTTCATGCTTCGATTTTACAAACATGATTCATCGAATGAATAACCATACAAAATATTTAATTGGATAGATGATCTCAAAATCATACAAAATCTTTAAGTGCAATTTCCAATGAGATCACGGTTCTTTGTTCCTCGATCTTGTAACACGTTTCCACACATGTGTCTAGGTTCAATGAATCTGGTCACACATTTCACTCGGTGTATATCAACTTGGTATATCATTTTTGCTGCTCGGTAGACATAGAGTGTTACTCGGTAGACAACTCAGTGTATACTAAGCTCTGTGACTACTTTCTTCTACAACCGACTGCTCTGTGCTTATCGACTGAATATTTTGGTAGTAGTAACTAACTAAAGTATATAGAATGACTTTGGATATAAAACTAATGGCAACTTAGTAAATAGTAACAGGTTCATTCCTATTTACTATTTCCCATAGGTTTTTATTCATTAATTATAATTCAATTTTTATTTTCCTAAACATAAAAAATTGAAGCAAGAATAATTATCTAACAAGGACGCAAAGCGTCAGGTTCCTGCCATTAGAAGAATGAGAGTAATGGATAGAGATAAAGAGATAGAAAGAGGTAGAGGTAGAGGTAGAGGTAGAGGTAGAGGTAGAGGTAGAGGTAGAGGTAGAGGTAGAGGTAAGAGGTATAGGGATAGATAAAAGTAGAGATATATAGAGAGAAAGAGATAAAAAGATAGATAAGTGTATAGGGAGAGGTAGAGATAAAGAGGAAGAGATACAAAGGAAGATATAGCTACATATTGATGGAGAAATAAAGCTACATGTGGCACTATGATAGAAGGATACAAAGATAGGGTTATAAAAAATAGAGAAAGGGAGTCAACGAGAGCCAAAGAGAGATAGGTAGAGAGAGAGGAGAGGGGGAGAGGAGAGAAGTCATTGTTATCAAATTTTAATTAAGTAGTGAAATTGAATTTAAATTCCTTTTTAATATTTGAAAATGAATATTACCAAATTTTAGTTAAAATATTCTTATGGTTGAAAAGATCTATTTCTAATTATTGAAAATGAGTGTTAGTGTTGGCATTTGTGTAGAGTATGTTGACATGATGATATTATGTTGTCATTGATGTCAATATACAGGAGAGTGAACTGACAATATGCTGAAAAGTGAACCAGTATAATATGGTGAACCGGTATATGTGCAAAGAAGTGAACAAGTATATTGAAGCTAAGCAGTTGGCAAAGAGAACCGGTATAGCTGTATAAACCGTTATATGAGCAATAGGTGAAGCGTTATATTTGTCCAAGTGAACTGGTATGATGGAATGTGAACTGGCATATGAAAAGTTTTCTAGTAAGGCTTAATATGGTATGACTACCAGTTGGTAGTCTTAGCTTAAGGGTTTCCGGTTGAAGTGTTCCAAGCCTATGCGATTCAACTGATGACATTGTGTGATGAGCTAGCATTGTAATCAAGATTAGATTGTGTTGCCACGTCAGCCTTGTGCGCGTGAAGGATCTTGCATAAAGGAGATTGATCCTATCTGCCTCGAGAATGTGCGAAGTCCCTGTAAACGGTGGAGAACGCGTGATGGGTTATCACCTCCATGAAACGGTGAAGAACGAACGATGGAGAATATATTGAGATCTGTTCAATACTGTTGTATTAAAATGCAAAGTGTTCAATGGCTAGGATTGAACCGCCTAAATTGCTTAACCTAAATGTTTAGGGTTTAGGGTTTATGCTACCGACCTATCTGTTTCCTATAAGGTCGATGTTGTGTTTCATATTGAGGTTGTTGGCAAATGGTGTGTGTGTATCTAAGTGCAGAGATACGTGATTCTTGCTAGACCAGATGAGATAAGAGGATTGATTCCTGCATAGTGTGTGTGCAGAAGGAAGGAAATTAAGTGAATCTGCATTAGGCATTGAGTGCTATTATCAGACCATTGTAATACCTGTTGATCTTTAACCACTTCAACAGTTGGAAAATCCATTAATCGGGTAGCTTTAACCAGCTTGTTGTAAATCCTTTAACAAGGTGACTCAAACTCATTGAGTTCTTGAAATCCTCTAACAAGGTAGCCTCTAACAGGATTTAACCCTTAAATGGGTATTTAGCCATCCTTAAACCGAATGATCTCTAACAGGATCGGTTCCTAGCAGAACCTGTTGTAACAGTCTTTAACCGGACTAGTCTCCTAACAGAGCGAACTTCTAAAGAGTTCAAAAGTAGCTTGTGGGTATTCATCCCCACCGTGGTTTTTCCTAGTTGGGTTTCCACGTGAAAAATCTGTGTGTCATGTGTAGTATTTTTCATGTGATGATTTAAGTGATTTGTGTTTGAAGGTAAATCATGCTGAGTTAGTTATATTTTTTATGATAGATTACCTATTCATGCATAAGGGTGAAATAGAAGTGTAGTATTAAGTTGAGTGGAAAGCTAAGTGATTAACCAGTTAATGCTTGTCACAATCATTCTTAGCTTTACCGGTTGCACTCTGTTTCAGACCGGTGTTACTGTCTGTCAAACATTTGTAGTGTTTGCAGTCAAATCGGTTCAGGAAAATTTTTTGTGACTGTACTGATTCACCCCCCCTCTCAGTAACAGTTTGGTACTTATTGTTCATCATTGAGTTTTCAATTGGTATCAGAGCATCCTCCAGGTCCTCTATGTTGTAAGCTTAACCGCTTGAGGGAAAGATGCTATTTTAATGATGAAGAGGGAAGGTCCAAAGTTCAACAGAGATAACTTCAAAATATGGAAGGACAGAATGAAGATTTACATCAGAAGCATGGGTGCTCAACACTGGAGCTATGTTGAGAATGCTTTTGTTATTCCTACTGACACTCTCACTGATGATCAAAAGAGGGACATATAGGAGAATGGGCAAGTCATGGAAGCCCTAATCAGCAGCTTATCTGACATTGAGTTTATTGATGTCCAGGATAAAGATAATCCCAAAGAAGTATGGGACACTCTTGAGAATATCTATGATGGTGATGAGCATGTAAAACAAGCTAAAGAAGAAAGCCTTAGAGGGAAGTTTGAAGACATGCGGATGGTTGAAGGTGAGACCATTCAACAGTATGGAATAAGAATCAAAACTGTTGTTGGAGATATCAAGAGCGTAGGTGGTAAAATGGAAGATTCCACTGTGGTAAGCAAAGTTCTGAGATCCTTATTATTGGTCTATGCAATAAGGGTTGCTTCTATTCAGGAGTTGAGATCAATAGACAAGACTAAGGTATCCCTAGACTCCATCATTGCAAAGTTGACAACCTATGAGCTAAATAGTTTTGATGGTAGTGTTCAAAAGACTGAATCAACTTTTAGAGCTTCTACTGTACCATCTAGAAAAGGAAAAGAAGCAAGCACCAGTGGTGAACCAAGACATAGCAAAGAAATGGATGATGAGGAGATCCTGATGGAATTTGAAGCTCTTCTTGCTAGGAAACTTCCTAAAGGAACCGGTAAATACCGAGGTAAGCTCCCTTTGAAATGATTTTCTTGTAACTGGATAGGACATATTGCTATAAACTATCCTAATGGTGACAACAAGGACAAACCAGAGAGGCTCAAGAAATTCAAAGGAGGAAACTGGAGAAACTGTTTTGTTGCAGTTGATGAAGGTGTCACAGATGAGGAATCAGAAGATGAAGAGAATGAAGATATTGCGTTTGTTGCAGTAAAGGAAGATGTGTCAGAAAAGAAGGCTCTTGTCTCCTGCTTTGATAATTCCAATGAGTGGATTATTGATAGTGGCTGTTCTCATCATATGACTGGTGACTGGAGCAAGTTTCTATCTTTGGAAGAATATGATGGTGGTGTGGTTCGCTTTGGTAATGATGCACCATGTATGGTCAGAGGAAGAGGGTCCATCTCTCTGAATGGAAAGAGTAGTGCTGACAATGTGTATTGGGTGGAAGGTCTCAGAAACAATCTATTGAGTGTTGCCCAGCTGAATGACAGTGGACTCACTCTAGAATTCAAAAATGGAGTGTGCAAAATCAAAGGAAAGAATGGTGATTTGATGGCCACCGGTATGCAGACCAAAGGTAACTTATTTGAGCTAAATGCAAATATAAGTACATGTCTTATGGCTAAGTTTGATGATAGCTAGATATGGCATAGGAAACTCTGCCATGTAAACTTTGATAACATTGTGAAGGCCGGTAAGATCAAGGCAGTTAGAGGACTGCCGATGTTGAGCAAACCGAAAAATCCTTTGTGCAGAGAATGTCAACTGGGGAAAATGTCTTCCTCAACCTTCAAAGGTAAATCTTTCACAACTGACAACTTACTTGATCTTGTGCATACTAGTTTGTGTGGTCCTATGAAAACTAGGAGTGTCTAGGGAGATAGGTATTTTATGATTCTTACTGATGATTGCTCAAGAATGATGTGGGTTACATTCTTGAAGGACAAGTCTGAAGCCTTTGGAAAGTTCAAAGCTTTCAGAGCATTGGTAGAAAAGGAAAGTGATAGAAGAATCAAATGCCTTAGAACTGATCAAGGAGGGGAATTCACTTCCGGTGAATTCAACAAATATTGTGAAGAGAATGGCATCAAGAGGCAACTCTCTGCCCCCCGGACTCTACAACAGAATGTCTTAGTAGAGAGAAACAACCAGACTGTGGTTGAAGCGGCTAGAACTATGTTGATCCAAGGAAAAGTTGCTCACACCTTTTGGAGAGAAGCGGTGAGCACTGCGGTCTACATAATGAACTGGGTACTCATCAAAAAGGGAAAGGATAAGATTCCTTATAAGTACTGGACCGTTAAGACACAAATGGTAAGCTACTTTAGAATGTTTGGTAGCAAATGTTATATCAAGAGGAGTGAACATCAGATCAAGTTCGATGCAAAATGTGATGAAGGAATATTCCTAGGATATTCCACCAAGAGTAAAGCTCTCAAATGTTTCAACAATAGGACTCAGAGAATTGTTGAAAGCATCAATGTTAGGGTTGATGAAAACTCTGGGAAACCTGAGGAAACCGGCAGTGAGCAAGTAGGAGATGAACCGATAGTAACCTTCTGGGAACCGGTTGCAAATCAGCCGAGTACCAGTAATTGTGTTCCTACACCGGTGGATGCTGATGCTGATGAAGATGAGGATGAAGAAGAAAAGCAAGAAGATTCTGTTAAGAACATACCTAAGTATGTCAAACTCAATCATGATCCAAAGAAAATCATAGGAGACAAAGATGCAGGAATTCTTACTAGAAGAAAGGTCAGAGAAAGCTCATGTATGATCTCTGAATTTGAGCCTAAATCATTCAAAGAGGCACATAAAGATGAAGACTAGATCAAGACAGTGGAGGAGGAACTTGACTAGATAGAGAAGAATGGTACATGGTTTTTGGTACCCAGACCAAAGCATAAAAATGTCATTGGAACCAAATGGGTTTTCAGAAACAAGCTAAATGAGGATGACACAGTGGTAAGGAACAAAGCCAGACTAGTGTGTAAAGGATATGCCCAAGAAGAAGGAGAAGACTATGGAGAAACCTTTTCTCCAGTAGCAAGATCGGAAGGAGTGCGTATGCTTCTTGCATATGCAGCTTTTAAATGATTCAAGGTATATCAAATGGATGTAAAATCTTCATTCCTAAATGGAATACTTGAAGATGAGGTGTACATAGAACAACCAGATGGGTTTGCCCTATCAGAAGACAGTGACATAGTGTGTAGGCTACATAAAGCCTTGTATGGACTAAAGCAGGCACCTAGAGCATGGTATGAATGCTTGCACTCCCATCTTGTGAAGATTGGATTTGAAAGAACAAGTGAAGATGACAATATCTATTTGAAATCAGAAGGAGATCAGATTCTAATCTGTGAAGTATTTGTTGATGACATCATCTTTGGAGGAGATGACAAGACGAGTCATGATTTTGCAGATGAGATGAAAAAGGAGTTTGAGATGTCACTCATAGGGGAAATTAAGTTCTTTGTTGGATTGTAGATTCAACAAATGAAAGAAGGAATCTTTATTACTCAGTCCAAGTTTGTCAAAGAGGTGTTGAAGACCTTTGGCATGGAAGACAGTAAACCGGTTGGTACACCAATGGTGACCAGTTGTAAATTATCAAAAGAGGATGACTCGGCATTGGTAAATGAGAAGGATTACCGATCAATGATTGGTAAGTTGCATTATGTAGTGCATAGCAGACTAGACATTGCACATGCAGTGGGTATTACCACTCGGTTTCAACAAAGCCCAAGAGAGTCCCACTTGGTAGCAGCCAAGCGGATTCTTAGATATCTGAAGGGAACAATTGACTATGGGTTATGGTATCCATACAATAATGATTTCAACCTGAAAGTGTTCACAGATGCTGATTGGGCCGGTAATGTAGATGACCGGAAGAGCACAACCGGTGGTGCATTCTTCCTTGGTGGTAGACTGGTCTCATGGATGAGTAAAAAGCAGAGTTGTATCTCTCAGTCTACAGCAGAAGCAGAGTATGTTGTAGCCTTTATGAACTGCACCCAGACTATTTGGATGAAACATGTATTAAATGGCTTCAAAGTTCCTATATCTGAACCGGTAAGCATATTTTGTGACAATACAAGTGCAATTAACATTTCCAAGAATCCGATTTTGCATGCTAGAACCAAGCACTTTGAGCTCAAGTATCATTTCTTGAGGGAGAAGGTTCAGAACAAGGAGGTTGTGTTGGAACATGTTTCTAGTAAGGAGCAGTTAGCAGACATATTCACCAAGCCTCTACCAAAGGCTATATTTTCCTATTTGAGAGGTGAATTAGGGGTGCTGCCCCTTCAAGAGGTGAACTGAAAGTATGTACTCCACATCAGTCAGGTATTGCAGTGTCCAATATTTTTCAGGATTGATGTGTTGAAGGATGCTACTCCTCAGGGAGCAGCATAGTGGAACAGGAAAACTTGTGCCTCCACTTTGGCATTGTTGTCAAAGGGGGAGAAGATGTGAAGTAGAGAAGATATCTGTAGCAGAAGATGTGATGCTAGGTAATATCTTTGTATATTTCCATCAATGCCAAAGGGGGAGATTGTTGGCATTTTTGCAGAGTATGTTGACATGATGATATTATGTTGTCATTGATGTCAATATATAGGAGAGTGAACCCGCAATATGCTGAAAAGTGAACCGGTATAATGTGGTGAACCGGTATATGTGCAAAGAAGTTAACAGGTATATTGAAGCTAAGCAGTTGGCAAATAGAACCGGTATAGCGGTATAAACCAGTATATGAGCAATAGGTGAAGCGGTATGTTTGTCCAAGTGAACCGATATGATAGAATGTGAACCGACATATGGAAAATTTTCTAGTAAGGCTTAATATGGTATGACTACCGGTTGGTAGTCTTAGCTTAAGGGTTTCCGATTGAAGTGTTCCAAGCCTGTGTGATTCAACCGATGACATTGTGTGATGAGCTAGCATTGTAATCAAGATTAGATTGTGTTGCCATGTTAGCCTTGTGTGCATGAAGGATCTTGCATAAAAGGAGATTGATCCTATCTGCCTCAGAAATGTGCGAAGTCCCTGTAAATGGTGGAGAACTCGTGATGGGTTATTGCCTCCATGAAATGGTGAAGAAGAAATGATGGAGAATATCTTGAGATCTGTTCAAGACCGTTGTATTCAAATGCAAAGTGTTCAATGGCCAGGATTGAACCACCTAAATTGCTTAACCTAAATGTTTAGGGTTTAGGGTTTATGCTATCGACCTATCTATTTCCTATAAAGTCGATGTTGTGTTTCATACTGAGGTTGCTGGCAAATGGTGTGTGTGTATCTAAGTGCAGAGATACGTGATTCTTGCCAGACTAGATGAGATAAGAGGATTGATTCCTGCATAGTGTGTGTGCAGAAGGAAGGAACTTAAGCGGATTTGCATTAGGCATTGAGTGTTGTTATCAGATCATTGTAATACCTGTTGATCTTTAACCACTTCAACAGTTGGAAAATCCCTTAATCGGGTAGCTTTAACCAAATTGCTGTAAATCCTTTAACAGGGTGACTCAAACTCATTGAGTGCTTGAAATCCTCTAACAAGGTAACCTCTAATAGGGTTTAACCCTTAATCGAGTATTTAGCCATCCCTTAACTGGGTGATCTCTAATAGGATCGATTCTTAGCAGAACCTGTTGTAACAGTCTTTAACCGGACTAGGCTCCTAACAGAGCGGACTTCTAAAGAGTTCAAAAGCAGCTTGTGGGTATTCATCCCCACCGTGGTTTTTCCCAGTTGGGTTTCCACGTGAAAAATCTATCATGTGTAGTATTTTTCATGTGATGATTTAAGTGATTTGTGTCTGAAGGTAAATCATGCCGAGTTAGCTATATTTTTGATGATAGATTACCTATTCATGCATAAGGGTGAAATAGAAGTGTAGTATTAAGTTGAGTGGAAAGCAAAGTGATTAACCGACTAATGCTTGTCACAGTCATTCTTAGCTTTACCGGTTGCACTCTGTTTCAGACCATTGTTACTGTCTATCAGACATTTGCAGCGTTTATAGTCAAACTGGTTTGGGAAAAGTTTTTGTGACTGTACTAATTCACCCCCCCTCTCAGTACCGGTTTGGTACTTATTGTTCATCATTGAGTTATCAGTTAGTAGAATATAAATAGTAATGTTTGAAAATTTTATCCATAATTCAACTAAAATTAAAAATTTATTACAAAATTTATATAATATGTTAATTGAGTTATCATGTCACTATATACATTGGAAGCTTTGTAAATGGATAAAAAAATTAGGTGGAAAACCTAAAACTATGCTAGTAAATTTTTTTCCTAAGGTTCGTGTGTTTGAACCAATCACTTTAGAAACAAAATTATCACCAATAAAAAATTCTACAATATAATAATTTTAAATTAAATTAATTAAAAAAATATTTACCATTTTAAAAGAATCTAATTTTAATAACTAACAAAATTTTATTAATTACCATATTAAAAAAATATAATATACATATAACAAAAAATATATCTTTCTAATCTCTAACAATTGTAAAAAAGATATATAGATTAAACTAATTTATAAATTTAATCTTTCAATTGTTTAAAAAAAAATTATAAAATGAAGTTAAGTTAAAAAATTTGAAATCTTATCTAAAATTACAAATTCTTACTTTGTAATTATTCATTTTTAAATAATTATCTTTAAAAAATTCTCTTCAAAATATTTTCATAAAAAAATCAATATTAATTAAATATCCTTTAAAAAATTGATTTGTTTATTAAGAGATATAATAATTCATACATTAAAATATATTTTTATTATATTAATTAAATTAGCTTTTTAAAAAATTACTTTCAAATATTTTGTTTTTTAAAACTTAAGTGCAAATATTTGATGATTCTCTAAAGATTTAGATTGTGGCATCTAACTACATTAAAAACAAAACCTCAATTGCAAATTACTATTAATATAAATGCATGTTTCTAATTTAAAAAAATACAAATTACTAGAAAAAATTTCTTGCATATATTTTTTATGGTGAAATCAATATAATACTTAAAATATTTATACAACAAGAAGTTAAATGAAAGTGTTATTAGTACTTGCCGTTAGGCAATACTATTGTAATCAAAATTCATTTGTTTTTGATTAAGGTAAAAACAGGTTTTGAAGGGGCCCCGAAACCCTATACAAACGGAACTTAATAGATATAGCAATAAGAGACAAAAAGGAACAAACCAACGAAAAGACAACAAAAAACCATAGAGAACCGGCTAAAGGCCCACAAAGCCAACAAAACCAGCCAGACCCGAGAGAAGGAATTAATTGATTTTTTTAAGGGCATTAGCTAGGGTATTGCTAATCCCATATAGTTCTTTGATATTTTCCCTAAGATTAGGGATATCCTTAGCAGAAGCAGCCACAACTTTCTTGACACTTGCCCTGGTCCTCTTTGCAACACCAGCTGGAGTAGCTTCACAACTGCCAATCTCGATAGTATCTTCATCCATGTCAAGGTCCACCACCAGTTTAGGAGAACTGGAATTATCAAAGACCTTAGCAATATCCTCCAAGTTTTTAGTGACAACTGACAGGATATTCAAGATAATGCCCAACAAATTTTTCATCGCCACATTCCCTTCTTCCAGTGATTTAACCTTCTCCTCCATATCCTGCTTCCATTTTATTTGATCCCTGTCATCATCCTTCCTCTTCTCGTCTGTCTGTTTCCCATTTTTTTCCAGGTTCTTCAAAATTTCATAGGTCCATCTGTCATAATCTAGTCTCGCCTCAGTGAGTTTTTTAAGGTTATCCAGGAATAACCCTTTACCCGCACTTTCCTTATCCTCACTTAAATTGTCCTTAGTCATATCCTTCTCAGGTTCCTTGTTCTCCTCCCTCTCAGAATTCACATCTTTTTCCTCATTATCCTTGTATTCCACATCCTCCATAGGGTGGTTGTTGTCATTGCCAGGGTAATCACTGTGGATAGGGCTTTCATTGTCGGACTCATTATCACCACCTTCTTCCTCAACACCCACCTCCTCATCTTTCTAGCTGTCTTCACCATTAGAATCATCCGTATCCATTTCCCTGCCTTCTTTTCTAGTTTCCTCTATTTCGATCTTTTCTTCATGGGTTTCCATCCCAGAGGCACTCTTACTTTTTTTGCTAGAGGTCACCTTCTCCTTGCTGGAATCGCCTCCCTCCAACTTTCTCTTGCCTTTCCCTGGAGAGGCGGATAACCTCTTGTTTTCCAGCATGGTGAGGGTTTTACAGTGCTCATAAATGAGCAACAAAAGCCCACAATGGAGAACCGGATTTGAGGGATTCTTACTGTGCTTATTGAGGGACCTTGAAAGGGACCTGAAAAGGTAGTAGGGTAGGGAGACCCTTTTGTCATGTCTGAAATGGTTTAAAAGAACAAAGTGGTAAGTGTGGGCCCTGGAAAATCGGCCCTCAACAGTGATATATTCCATTATGGCATTCAAAGCCAAGCCCCAAATTTTCTTGATATTGGAAGCTTCATAGTAACCCCCAGTGGCTTTGCCAATTTTAGCCCTCTCTTTTTCCTTACGTGGGAACAAATTTACCACGTTATTGGAGACTTTAAGGTCTCTAAAAAAATTAAGCCCTAAATGGGGCATACCAGTCATAGTAGCTATGAGTCCCACGTCCAATTTGAACTTAACCCCATAGATTTTAAAGGACCCATTACACCAATTTTCAAAAATTTTGGAAACAGTGAGATTTACCCTACCTTTGTCATAATCCACCAGCTTCTCCATAAAGCTTGTGTGGGACCCTTTTTCTAGCTTCGCCCACACTTTTGACATCGCCTTCCATCTTGACGTATTGTCTGGTTCCTCCCTCCTTAAATCTCCTCCCATATTTGAATTCGGATTTTCAGCTCTGTTCCTCTGCAAACTGAACACTTCTTTCTCGTAGTTACTCGGGATTTTGAAAAGGATGACCCACAAAGTGTGCGACGTAATATTAAAAATGGTTGGGGTTCTACCGCTTTGCCAAGTAATCATTACCTTTCCATCAGAGCATAAATTATTCATATACCCTATCATGATTATGCGGTCCTTCCCTCCCCATAAATCGGTCCTTTCTAAGGAGCTCTTTAATGTTCATATTAATATCTTCCCCATGCCAAATCATTTGAGAATCAGAATTAACTCCTAGGTTCGCCAGACAGTCCGCCACCATATTTTTCTCTATAAAGGCATGTTGAATAATTATTTTTTTAAAACTAGCGATGATTTCCCTAGCTTTAAGGATAATGTTTTCAATTGACCATGATGGCTCTGACTCCCCCTTCAAACACTTAATAATATTAAGTGAATCTCCCTCGAGCCATAATTTATCATGATTAAGATTCTTAGCTATAATTAGGGTATTCAGGGCAGCTGAGGCTTCGACAAAATGACTAGTTTGACTCCCCAAAGGACCAGCCACTGCCACTAAGCAACTTCCAGCAAAATTCCTGACAATGCCCCCATATCCATCTTTACCCGGATTCCCCTTAGAGGCCCCATCAAAGTTAGCCTTAATCCACCCCTGAGGAGGAAAGCACCAAACTAGACCTTCTCTTCCCTTCTCCTTACTAGTTGTAGTAGTAGAGAGGTTCCACCTGTCATTCAAGTCTTCTTTAGCAGCTGGTCCATTATCAGTACCATAGATACATTCAACTATGCTCCTGTAAATTTTATCCACCACCACTTCAGGAATGGCACTTTTATCCCTAAAAATCCTATTATTGCTCTCTTTCCATATATTCCAGATAACATTCGGGAGAGTAAGTTTCCAAGTCTCCACAATCTTTGGATTAGAATTAGGGCAGTGCCATTGCTGCCAAGATTCCCCTAGGGAGTTCGGAAAAACCCAACTCAGATTCCACCTGCTTAAGATGATTTTCTAGATTTCCTGACTAAAAGTACACTGATTAAGAATATGGCAAACAGTCTCTTCTTCCTTGAAACAAAGAGAACACCTATTAGGAAAAATAAAACCTCTCTTTTGAAGGCTGTACAGAGTTAAAACCTTGTTTTGGATGAATATCCAAAAAAAGATATTAACCTTGGGAACTAACTTCTTGTTCCAAACTTTAGCCCAAATAGGAATTTCTTCCACGGATTCATTATGGATAGCCACAACTGAGGACACAGAATATTTACCATCCGGGGTTTCCCTCCATATCAATCTGTCATCTTTGTTGTCTCTAGGAACTTTAGTAGAGAGCAATCTGAAGGAACTTAAGCCCCAGACACTACTGGCTAAAATCAACCCATTTCCTATTTCTCCAGTAGTCTCTGACCAGCTCCCCAAACCTTCTTTTGAACCAGTCTTTCCATTCATTAAGGATTGGAACTTCCTCTGGAGGTTTATCCAATATCCACCTATCTTCCCAAAATCTTATTCTCCTACCATCCCCAAGATTCCAAATTCGACCAGCAACAACCCAACTTTTAGCCGATTGGACTACATTCCATATAGTAGAACCTTCAATAATAAAATATTCATCTAAAAATTCTTCCTCACAAGGTTGCATATAAAGATATTTGTTTTTCCAGATTAAATTCCATTCTCTTTCCTCCCCTTCCATTCTCCAAATTTGTTTAGCTAATAAAGCCTTATTCATAGAACTAATATTCCTTAAACCCAACCCCCTGAGGCCTTAGGAGAACATATTTTATTCCAGACAATAAGGGGAATTCTATTTTTGACTTCCACCCCCGACCAAAGAAACTTTTTTTTTGATTCTTTCAATTGCTTTCACAAACTTTCTGGGGATTTTGAACAAACTGAGAGCATAAACAGACAAGTTTTGGATAGTGGCTTTGAGTAGAGTAACTTTGCCCGCTTGACTTAGGACCGCCCCTTTCCAACCAGCCAGTTTTGAATTAAATCTATCCACCAACTTATTCCAAAAAATATCCTCAGGCTTAATACACAGAGGAAGCCCCAGATAAGAAGAGGGAAGCTCAGTTATTTTACAACCAAGAATTCTTTCAATCCTTAATTGCCTTTGAACAGGGGTATTGATGAAGAACAAAGAATTCTTATCCCAATTAATTTTTTGACCAGAGGCAGATTCATAAATATTCAACACATTCTTCATATTTTTAGCTTCCGTAATGGTAGCTTCCCCCATAGTGATAGAATCATCAACAAATTGTTCATGAGTACAAGTGAAATTGGATGAAGATGGTTTCAGTCCTCTAAGATTGCCTTCTTCCACATTTTTAAAAATAAATCTACCCAGACTTTCAGTTAAAATAGTAAACAAGATAGGGGATATGGGGTCCCCCTGTCTAAGACCTCTAGAACTTTTGAAGAAACTTGACGGGGATCCATTGACAATAACAACATAAGAGGAAGTTTCCATAAGTTGAGAGCAAAGCTGAATAAATTTTTCACCAAAACCAAATGCTCTCAAAATCCTTTGGAGAAACTGTCAGTTCACTCTATCATAAGCTTTAGCGGTATCTAACTTCAGAAAGAAACCCTGATTATTAGCCACTTTCAGGGAATGGATATTTTCATGAACAAATATAATGGAGTCCAGAATCTGTCTACTACGGACAAAACCATTCTGCTGGACAGAGATAATTCTTGGAAGAATTTCCAGTAGCCTGGAAGTCAGAACCTTGGATAAAATCTTGTAAACAGAGTTACATAGACTAATGGGTCTAAACTTATTGAGAGAATCAACTTCTGGGATCTTTGGAATTAGGACAATGAAGGTAGCATTCAATTGTTTTAGAAGCCTTCTAGAGCCAAAGAATTCTTTAACACCTTTGCAGATGTCAGTCTCCACAATATGCCAAAAATATTGGAAGAAAAACATTGGAAAACCATCTGGGCCAGGAGATTTATCTCCCTGAAATGAAAACACTGCCTTTTTGATTTCTTGATTAGAGGGAATACAGTATAAATAGTTATTGTCTTCCAATAGCTTGCAACAGGATGTTTTGATTACTGATATCCAGGTTATCCACTTCTCCCAACAGGGTGCCAAAATACTCTAGAGCTTCCTTTCTAATATCATTATGCTTCGTTAAAATCCCTTTATTACAAGATAATCTGGATATCCTGTTAGCCACCCTATGCTTAAGAGCGGTTAAGTAAAAAAACTGAGTATTTTTATCACCTTCCTTCAAGAACAAGGCTCTAGATCTTTGTCTCCAGAACGTCTCTTCATTAGAAATAATGATGTGGTATTTAGATAAAAGAACATTTTCCACCACCCTCAGTTCATCAGACAACCCATTCTCTTGGATTCTATCCTAAACTTCTTTTATTTTAGTTTTAATTTGAATTTTACTCTTGAAGATGTCCCCAAAAATCTCTTTATTCCAGATTTTAATTTTAGCCTTTATAATATTGAGCTTTTTAGCTATTCTAAAGAGAGCTGTACCCTCAACCTTAGAATTCCACCAATCAACAACATAAGCTTCCAAGGAAGGATGGGATAACCACACTTTTTCAAATCTAAAAGGGAAGTTTCTCTTAGCCGAAAAAGAGTTGGCAGTAAAAGAGATAGGATAATGGTCTGACCCAATCTTGATAACAGAAGCAAGAGAACAACTATACTTGGCTAACCACTCAGGAGAAATTAAAGTTCTATCTAACTTCACTTGAATCAAGTCAGCTCTGGTTCTTCTATTAGTCCAGGTATAGTTAATCCCTTGAAGATCCACATCCATAAGAGCTTGATCATTAATGAACTCCATAAGGTCTTGTTTCCCATCAAGCTGCAAGGGGAGAGCTCCCATCTTCTCTTCCTCTTTTAGCGGAGTATTTAAATCTCCCATTATTATCCAGCTTTGATCAGCAAACTTAAGTCTGTCATCAGCAAGGCTTCTCCAATATTTAACTCTCCTAGTTTTGGTATTAGGCGCATAGACATTAGTTAACACCCATACAAAGTTATCCTTGATATGCTCAAGCTGCACAGAGTTCCTATTAAAAGCATAGATGATTTCCTTACCTTTAATGGTTTTTTGGTTCCAAAAAATCGCAGTTCCTCCAGAAGCTCCCTCCAAGCTAGATCCCATGACACCATTATTTTTAAAAATTCTAATCTTTTCCACTTTATCCTTAGACATCTTGGTTTCTTGAACAAGGACCACATCTGGTTTATAATCTCTTATGATGTTTCATAAAACATCATGCTTATGAGGGGCATTCAACCCTATGATATTCCAGGAGATTATCTTCATACTTTAACCAGAGATAGGGCCGACTCGATGGAACACTGTGTTCCATCAACACAGTTCTTCCAACTTTCCTATTCCCTTTGATGTTTTAGAGATGGCCTCCCCTGCTTTTTGTTCTGGCTTCCAACATCTGCCTTTTTCTTATTCCTGCTTCTAGTTGAGATACCTCCATTGAGTTCCTTCTTATTCAATTTTCCCTCTTTCGAACCAAGAATCATGAGATTTCCTTCTAGGATATCCATTACCACACATTGTGATGGGGTTTTACATTTAGGAGGCTTTGAGCTTCCATTAGTTAAAAGCAATAAGGGCTCAATATCAGAAGGGTTAAACTCTTGAGCTTCATTAAAGTTTTCCTCAATTGATTTTGAGAAAGAAGAAACATGCACAACTTCATTGGGACTTACCTCTTCCTTCTCCTAACTGACAGATCCAACCTCCTAGTCCTCTGGGTTATTTTTGTTGTTCAACTCTCTACCTTTCTCCCCCTCTTTAGTACTCTCTGTTTGGTTATTAGAGCAGACACAATCCTATTTTTCATTATTATTGTTCTCACCCTTCTTAACCTCATTTACTAGTTCCATTACTTCCTTATTTTGATCACACTCAGTTGATGAGTCTCCTTTTTTATCAATCGTTTGCCAAATCTTTTTATACTTAACATTGCTATCAGTCTTGCTTTCCTTACTCTTCTTAAGCGGACATGATTTTGCCCAATGCCCCGATTTCTTGCAATGGAAACAGGAAAACGAGAGTGATTCATATTCAATAGCTTGGGTCCATTTCCCTAGTTTAGAAATAATCTCTATAGATTGGGGCATATCCGTCATTTGATTAACCTTTACACAGATGCGAGAAAAGACTAACCTTGATTTAGCCGCCGTCATTGGATCAATCGAAAGAAGTTCTCCAAAAGAATTCACAATACCCTTAAAGACTTCCTCATTCCGGAATTCTAGCGAGAGACCCGGGAGGTGTGTCCAGATTGGCACCGATACAAAGAAGGATTCATCAAGGGAGAGGTTCGGGACCCATTTCTGAAGAGCCAAAGTTGACTTGCTGAACATCCATGGACCTTCACATAGAGCCTTATTCATATCTTCTTCAGAGTTAAAAGAAAAAGAAAAAAACCCCTAGGCAGTGCTGCCACATCCACTTGACCTTTTAAAACCCATTTCCTCCTTTTGAAATTCCTGACAACATCAATGTTAGGCCTAAAGCCAATAAATCGTCCAACTAAAGTCATGGTTAAACCAACGACAGTCAAATCTACCAGTTTATCTGGAACATAAATAACAACCAACCCTGAAACTAAATTAGAGATATTTGTAACTTCCGGGAGCCCTGATTTAGCTAGCAGCTTCACTCCAAAGAGCGAAGACCATTTTTTACCTTTACCTCTATCATGTGGGTCCCCAATTTTGGAATCTTTATCCTCCATCGATTTGACTGTTTCCTTGTCCTCTTCTGTAGCTTGAGACGTCTGTCCTCTTGCCTGATTGCCAGTTCTGACCCCAGAAAAATTGCCTTCCCCAGGAAGTCCGCCATTCCTAGATTTGAAATTTGGGATTCCCGCTCCTTGTCGCTCCACACCCATGTTCTTGCAAATTCTTATGAAAATTCATTTGTTGTGCTTATATAGTTATTAAAAAAAATTATTTAGACCAATCAAAAGTAATTATTTTTCTTTCTTTAAATTTTTTTAATTTATTTTATAGTATAGATGCACATTTGTTAACATTATAATTTACAAAAATTATTTTTGTTGCAAACGATTGGCTAATATCATTTTGCCTCTTATAGGCGGGTTTCTCGGAATCACCACGCGTTTTAAAATTATTTACCTTCTTTAATTTGAGTTTCTAAAATAAGTGCTTAAATTTTAACTTCATTATTTGTTGTAATAGGTAGTTCTTTTAAGTTAACCTATGAACACGATTAAAAAATATATATATTTTAAAAATATATATATTTTAAAAATATGTATTATATTTAAAATGTTCTTTAATTTATAATAAAAATAAACTAAATTTCAATAATATTTTTTTGGCAAAAAAGATAAATATCCATATTAATTTAATCTTTTATTTAATTTAAACATAATAATTTATTAAATTTAATATGAAAGTAAACAAATAGAAGAAGGATAAATATTATGGACTTTTCTAACAATTAATTTTTTTAAAAATTAATATTTTAAAACAAATTTAATAGTATTAATATTTTTTTATCTATAGCTTTTCATTATTTAATTACATAAAAAATAATTATTTTTAATTTGTATTTCTTATTTAATTTAAACACAATAATTTATCAAATTTAATATGATATTAAACAAACTTTCTAAACAGCCCACAACATTGCCTCATTAAAACATTTAATTTCTCCTTCATCCCAACCCATCTATACTTCCTTTTGATTAATATCTTCATACTAGTATTATCTTTGTAAACACTTTTCCCTTCAAATATATCAAGTGTTATAACTATTTGTCTACTATCTATGATAATAAAATCCAAAATAGATTAGTGGATCCTTTTCTCATCCACTTTCTATTTACATTATAATTAGCTTGTCTTATTTTTTCAATGATAAGTAAGTAGTTATTTTTCATACCCATGTTATATTGATCACATGAATGTTCTCAATCTTTTCATTATATCTAACTTTCAATTTTCTAAGGATTAACCCGGTACACTGTAGAAACCAAGGGTTAGATGTAACATAATCCTCATAAATTGAGAATGAACTTACCATAGAATTTTAACTTGATCTTTAACTTCCTCTTTTCTCTTGACCAAGCTCGTAAGAGTATTTTTACTGTAGACCTAAACAACAAATGAAATAGGGTATTTTGTGCTCCCATTCAAGGCTTTTCACCCATTAAACCAATGATCCTATAATCAAGGTTCCCTTACTTCATAATTTGTCTAAGAGGACGAGGATCAAATGCTTTAGTTTGATTGTCCCTCCTACCATTACTTGGTATCGTATCTCTGCAGCAGACTTATGAGGAATTAGTTTAAGTGAGATTCATGTAGGAATTAAATTATTAATAGTCAAATATGACATTTAGTGTGTGTGTGTGTGTGTGTGTGTGTGTGTGTGTGTCTCTCTCTCTCTCTCTCTCTCTCTCTCTCTCTCTCTCTATATATATATATATATATATATATATATATATATATATATAAACAGAAATACCATTTATTTCACCTACGCCTGTTTGAATAGCGTCGGGTAAACATGTTTCTTTTTTATAGGAAGTGTTATAATCTTGATAAGACTGTTCTTCTGTTTCTATAAATTCTTCCTTTCCTAGATTAAATGTACTCTTAATTAGTTCTATGTTAGCGTCGACATATTCTTTTTCTTCTTTAGTTAAAGAGTCATAAGTTAAAGGATATTCTTCTTCAATATCCTCCTCATCAATATCTTCAATATCTTCAGTATCTTTAGTATCTCTTCCTTTTTTCTTAGGAAATTTATCTTTGGAATCTAGTGTTAATGTAGAAAACTGTTTCATTATCTCTAGTAAATAGAAATAAATTCCCTTAGTATTTTCAGTATACGACAAAAAATTATTGTCACAATCTTTTTCATTGTTCTTGTGATGGAACAAGAGATTTATTTGTTGAAATAACTCAACACTATTTGTACTAGTGTGTAGATCATCTTGCATGATATGATCTATCATATTATAACATTCATAGCGATCTTGTTTTTTAACGTATTCTATTAGAATATCAGAACCAAAACGAGGAAATTCTTCTTCTTCCAGTAAACCACAATAACGATTTCTAAACCAATATTTAAATTGTTTCAAGACCAGATATCTTTCCATCAAAGAGATTGCCATATGTGTTCGCAACGATAAAAAGTAATATGTCTCTGGGTCAGTTCCTGGATAAAAAGGAAATATTTTTTTTATTTTCCTTGTTTTTCTTTTGTCTTCCGGAAAATAAAGTTCTTTTTTCACTAAGCTTGTCGCCACTACTATCAAGAACTTATCTTGTGATAGTAATTGTTCTATCACATCGGCTAATTGTGTATTTAATTTCAATAGTGATTCTAAAATGAGGAATTTTTGAAGTCTAAATGCCATTCTATCAAATTCTATAGAAATGATTTCAAACTCGTCATCCCTCCTATCTTCCAAATTTTGAGCAAGCAAGCTAGAAATTTGCTTATTTTCAAATGCTTTATTTAAAAGCGCAAACCTATATAATTCATTTTTTATTTTTTGACGTATTTCAAATAGTGCAAATTGAGCTGTTTTTAACCCTGTATCAATAATATCTTGTAGTATCTTAATAGTTTCTTTTGAATCTAAATTCAAATATTTTATGAATTTCGATCCTAGTGCAACCTTAAGGATATTAACAAGAGTATTGTTGTATGCTACTAATATTCTCAATGCTTTATTGTAATATTTATTTTAAAAAAATTGTTTGTAAAAATATTTGCCAGAAATTACTTTGTACAATAAAATTGAGACCTTTCGAACCATTTTGATGTCAAACGTCGTATGTTTTTTCTCTAAAACATCTATACTAGATAACTTCGTGTTTATAGAACGCCAAGTGCCATTATCAATTAATAGTTCAATTCGCTCTAAACTAGTCATTTGCAGAGTTGCTCCACATTCTGCACAAACACCTTTTTGTTCTAGTAAAGATTTCTTATATATAAGGGTCTCACAATTCTTGCACAAAAACCACAAATGCTTAAAACGTTCCGAATTGTATCCGTTTTCTACGGGGGTTGTTTCGATATATTCAGAATCCACCGGATTTGGCAATGGACCGTTTCCACATATGACAGGTGACCAGATAGTAACTCAACTTCCTGGCTTTAGAAATACCTATATGTGTATATATATATATATATATATATATATATATATATATATGTATATATATATATGTATATATATATATAAATGTATATATATATATATGTATACATATATATATATGTATACATATGTATACATATACATATCTATATATCTATACATATGTATACATACATATGTATACATATATATATACATACATATGTATACATATATATATACATACATATGTATACATATATATATACATACATATGTATACATATATATATATACATACATATGTATACATATATATATACATACATATGTATACATATATATATACATACATATGTATACATATATATATACATACATATGTATACATATATATATACATACATATATATATATATATATATATATATATATATATATATATATATATATAAATTTATATAAACAAATATAAGTCACTTTGTTGTTGCATTTGCTGAAATGTTAATTAGTATACGACATTTGGACACCAAAGATCATAAAGTCTTCATCTATACACTATAGTGTACAACCTCCACATAGCACAATTCAAATATAGTTGTTAATGTGCTATTCACCAAATATTTTATAATTATAGCCACATTAATGTTGCACTAAGAGAAGCCCTCATGTCACACAACAATGATCTAAAGTGACCCAAACTTTGCATGTACTATGATAGAGTTTATAATAGACATAAAAAATACAACTCATGTATCTAATAGTAAAACTATTGGATGTTTGCACCATATAAACGCTATAGGACTTCTACGATTTGTAAAATAATCACTAATATATACCTACTCCCTAACAAAATGACATCGAACAACCAAATATTTGATCCTCGCATAGCAAGAAGGTTATCTACCAAAAAAATTGTAATTTATCATAGTCCAACACTATATTAGTTATATAATTAATAAAAAAATTTAATAACTATAGCAAAAATTACTATTTCAACTACAAATCAAGAGGCAAGTACTCGCCACTATGTGGCACTTGTTATTAATTCATTTTATATTCTATCATAATATATCTTCAATACAATCTAATACAATTGACTGTTAAAATAAAATAAAAATAAAATAAAAAATAAAGATATATATTCTAAATCACATATTAACATTATTTGTAACTCTAACTTTATACATTAGTCTAATTCTAAAACTAACTTAAGGTGAGGGTTAGAATAAGGGTTAGGGTTACTATGAGCATAAGAAATTGATTATTATATCTTTAATTTATTTAATTTTTTTCTAATTTTTTATATAATCATTTATTTAATTTTTAATTAATATTTTTCTTTTATAAAAAGTTAAAAATAAATTTTATTTAATAATTCTATATATAAACAGATTTAAAAACTTAAGAAATTGATAATTAACCCCAAAAAAGGGAACTAGCATTAGTAATACCATAAACTGCAAATTTTAATTTTTTTTATATAATAATATATTTATTTTTTAATTAATATTTTTCTTTTATAAAAAATTATGAATAAATTTTATTTAATAATTCTATATATAACCAGATTTTAAAACTTAAGAAATTGATAATCAACCCCAAAAAAGAAAACTGGCATTAGTAATACATTAAACTGTAGAAGAAACTGAAAAGATTAAAAAAAGTCTTTAAGAGTAATATGATAAAACGGTTTCCAAAACAAACCCTTAACATAGTATCATTAATTAATATGCAGGAAAAACACGCGATGAGAGCCAATGCAAATTAGGCATGTCTCTGGAAATATGCAACTATATTAATGTGAGCAGTAATTCGTTTTTTATCATATTATTCAAATTATATTTGAAATCGTATTGATATTGACCAAGTTTAATAGACGACCACCATAGATTTAAATCAACAAGATTTAAGGGAGATAAAAATGGAGAAGATAGTTAATTAATTAGAAAAGAAGTATAGTATAAGAGTAAAATGTTAGCCTTCAAAATACTAGTCGGATACGGATGATGACATCAGCAGAAAATGCACAGTGAAATGTGTTATCTGTCTTTATGAACAATGAGGATGTATAAGTGAGGTACAAGAGTAATAAATGGTATTTTATTTGTAATAATAATAATCTGTTAGAGTAATTAATAAAGTAGATTTTTTTTCTATTATTTTGAAGAAACAATATTTTTTCTACCTACTATTTTCAATATGATCTGATGAGAATGAAGAAAAATGATATTTTTATAATTATATATAATATAAACTAAATATGAACTATAAACTTGTTTAAAATTCTTAAATCTGATTGGTCAGCTAAAAAAAAAAAAATCCTGCTGTGGCAGGAACTAATAAGATCTCCATTTAAAAAAAACCAGACTAATACCAACCTTATCGCTACAAAGAAAATTGATAACAATTAATTATATGATATCTTCTTTCATTAACCATTTTCCCCAAAATAAAATAACTTTTTTTTTTATATTGCATATATGAGAATAACGCTGTTACAAAAAGATTGTCTGGAGTGTCTATTAGATTAACTACTGCGATATATACATGGAGGAGTAATTTCTTCTAGATCAATAGACTATAATATTTTATACAAAACAAAACAAAACCAGTATCATCAAAGTTGCCAGGCGATTATCCTTGGAGAATTTGTTCTTTCGGTGCATCTATCCACGTAGTCCATCCCCTGGGGCCCTTCATCCAGGCGGCTTGTTTTCCGTCTAGAAGTTCTGTGAGCATCTGTATCTAGTCTTTAACATGGTCTCGCGCTCTGGCACCCTCTGCTCCTAGGGTCTCCAGAGCCAGGTCTACATCTTGCTTTCCTCTGATTGCCTTCCTCCATTTGTATCCGTTTTCCAACTCGTGAAGGAACATCCTCGTGTTTCTATCTTTTATGAACCTAAAGAATTTGTTCTTTTCTACAATCATCTTCACTGATACCTGCAAGAGAATTCGGTGAAGGGTGAGTCCACGAAAAGAATCAGTAAGGGCCCTACCTAAGCCTTGAAACTTATCTTCATTTCTTATTTTCCAAATATACCATAAAATCTCAGAAGTAAGAAAATACCAAAAGAGGTTAGTGTCTTTTTTAAGACCCTTAATATACCCGATTATAACATCAAGTACAATAAATTGATTAGGAATAGCAATACCAAACAATAACCAAATTTCTTTAGCAATGCTACATTAAAAAAAAATGTTTAACTGATTCAGGAACCCTGCAAATATTACAAATGTCACAGCTGTTATGATCTTTTCTGAGTGGCATCCTGTTAATAATCATAAGCCATTTAAAACATTTCTCTTTGGGAGCGACAGGGCTACTCCAAAGCCCTGTAAAAACCTTCTGCCATTGTTTAACTGAAAAATCTGCAAACCACAGTTTATTAACATGGGAAATTATTGCTTCATCATATGTTAAAGGCTTATATATAATGCTAGCTTTAATATTAAAAACAAAGATGGTATTATTCCACGAAAGTTCCTTACAATAGTCTATATCATTCTTGCATTTTTGGGCAAGTAAAGTTTTTCGCAAGTTTTTTCTAACATATTATAGGTTCATTTTTGGGAGCTTTGAAGGTTAAATCTCTCTCTAAGGGTATCCCAGTCCAGCAACCTATAATCCTTAATAATATCTTTAAAGAAGCAGATGCCTTTTTCCACCCATGCTTTGGCAGAGCACCCCTGCGTAAGAGCCAATGGTTTGGAGGAGTGCAAGAGATTCCACCAAATGGATCTACCTCCATGGATAAACTCATTGTTGCTGACTCTATTATTGCTGATGAAGGGCTTAATACTAATCGAGGCCTTCCAGATAGACTTGAAGACATTTGACCCTTGTACTGAGACCTCAAAATCCCCAGCCTCGGTGATATATGTAGAATCTTTTGATGAATCCATCTCAAATGACACATCCATGTCTGTCGAATTTCTGTGGGAAGCTTTATTCATCACCCCAGACCGGCTCCCTCCGAAACTCAGCTCACTACTCACACCATCTCTATCCTTAGGGTTCCGAGCTCCAGGGTTATTATCACTAGAAGCTAGGCTAGAGAATTTCATCTTTGGGGGGATCTCATGAACATCATCCTCCATAGGCAATATTAAATTGCTATCCATATTTATCTTATTAGATGCATATGTTGAATTATTAGGACCAGTTTCCCTAATTTTATCCAAGGCTAATTGTTGAGCATTTTTCCTCCTTTTCTTAGGGTTTTTCCCCACAATCTGAAACTCATCCTGCGAATTCTCATTTATCTGCTTGAGAGCATTTGAGATCATAGAGTGAGGGGTGGGGGCAACTCCAGAGCTACCTGAATTGAAAATTTTTTCAGGTTCCTGGGGTTTAGAGTTTTCTCCATTTAGGAGATTGTTGTTTTTTTTACTAATGGTATTAAGGTTTTCCATGTTCGGGATGTGTTTTGCATGAACAGGTGGCGGGTTATTGGATTGATTACAAGGTTTATCCAAGCCCTTAAATTTATTTATAATTGGGCAATTCTTGCGAATATGCCCCTCTTTCATGCAGAGAAAGCACACATTCACCCCGCGAAGGATTTCAACATGGCATATAACGACTTCGGATTCAAGGTTAATATTAACCATTTTGGGGAAATCACAACCAGAGTTAATTGAGATCAAAACCCTAGCATCCAGATGCGGAATAAGTGAGGGTGAATTATCCACCCGAATAGCCTTTCCTATCGGTTCCACGATTTGGGGTATGAATCTCCACAACAGTGGAGGCACTTCTCGAATTAAAACCCATCTAGGGTACGAGAGTGCAAGTATTTCCTCATTGACCGCTTCTAGCGACCATTCTAGGGCACGAAATGTGCATTTTCTGACAGACCAATATTGTTTACTAAGAACTTCTTTTTGCATTTTATGATCTTTAAAGAAGATAACAAACAATCATTTTTGAATGAGTCTACAGAATGAATCCAAATAACCTAATTTAATGTTCCATACATTCCTAATCCAATCATCAATGAATTTATGTGCAGGACACTTATCCACATCTACAGTAGCAAAAAAATTTGCAGTATCTCTAAGTCTATTTTTTCCATATCAATTTCTTTACACATTAAGTCATTAGGAGAAATGGAGATAGATTCCCGGGCAGAGTGAGGGTCCTTACCTTCTCCACAGGGGCTACCATTAGAGTTTGTAACAAACCTCGCACCTTCGTCGACAGAGGGAGAAAAAAAGGTAACCGCATCCTTGAATGTCTTAGCTTTAAATGGAGCATCATTGTTGAGTTTTCTGGAGCCTCCAAAAGAGCCCTCCATTAAATGGCATTAAACACTCGCACAAGGGAAGGCAAGGTAAAGCGACGGCGAAGAGGACGCTGGGAGAGAAGCCTGCACACAAATCAAGTTAAATGCTTACCTACGTGGAAGGCCCGTGCACATCCCCACGTCATAGCCTATGAGCCAGCAACCCAGAGTCCAAACCCTAGGTCTAGTCGGAGTTGTAGAGCGAATTCCTCGTATCTATTCCATCCAATTACTACTTTTCCCAAAACAAAATAACTTTTAGTAGTTGCAGCACGAGAAAATCATCTGAACAATCTACAACGTGGAAGTTCACCAATATACCCTATCTACCTATACCTCTGATTACTTCCTCCATGTTTTATTTCAGTAACTTATCCTTATCGCAGCCACTTCAAGCACTCAAATGGGGAATATTTGGATTGAAAGCAATTTGGAACATGCAGTACTTCTCCAAAAACATTTGCAAAAAATTCCTTATTTGAACTACAAGCAATTATGCTGCAGAGATCACATCACTTTATGCCCTCCACGTTTCCCCTACAGAGTTTGTTGAATACCTAATTTGGATACAATGCCTTTTATTCATACAACAACACATAAATAACTCTTTCTTTTGTGTTCAATCTTTGCGAAGAATTTTCTCCTTTGCAGCAAATGGAGTGACTCTCCTCTCAATTCTCATGGCTCTCTTTGCTTTCATGGAGTTTCATAAGAACGAAAACAATCATGCTCTGATATCATATTGAAAAATGGACGAACATTTTGTAGTCACATAAATCTATCTATTTTAATTAAATGAATATTTGCTATTTAAAAATCCACCAGCCATCAGTTAATTAAATTAAAATCTAATTAATTCATCTTCAAACATTCTCCTATTAATTAAATAAATTATTCAATTTATTTTAATTAATTCATTAAACTAAATTCACAATCAATTGAATGAATAAATCCTATTTATTTCATTTAACCCCCTTTCCTCTTTTAAAATAAATTAAATAAAACATTTATTTAAATCACTAAATCCCCCCCACTTGCATTCTCCTAAAAATGCAAGTTGCACCTATTTGTTGAAATAAATGAATTTTATTTTAATAAAAATCCTATTTTTCCTCACCCACCAAACCCACTTGCAAACCTAAACCCCCTTCTAGATTCTTCTAACCCCTTCCTAATTAGCCTAATCCATCCCCTAAATATTGTCACATTCCTAAACAACTTGGAGTCACTTCTCAAAGACTCCAAAGTCTTTGAAAATCATTTAATGCTTTATGTGTCCAACAAGCTAACTTCTAAAGTCTTTCAAACCACTTATGGCTCTTACATGACCATTAATGGTTAACTCAACTCACCCACATGGTTAGAGACTTTGAACCCTAACTCAACCCTCATGTAACCCATGTGTCTCCTCAAGCATTTATTGCTTTGACCATGGGTATCCTCACTAACTCTTGCACAAGAGTTTATCCATTGGATAAAAGAATTATTTTTTGGATAATGAATTTATTCACTCAACTCAACCTTAACCTTACCTCCCAAGTTAACCCTCAGGTCATGTCAAGCATTTAATGCTTCTTCCCTCTCCTCTCAACCCATCTCATGTTGACACTTGTCATCCTGGGATTGGGTTGAAAGTCTTCACATGGACCGTAAACCATTCAATCCTGACCCTTGTTGAGATTACTCAATCTCAACCATCCATTGCTCCATTTTCCCTATAAATAGAACTCATTTCTTCATAATCCAGATCCTGAAAACTTGTATGCATTTACCTTATAGTCATTTTTAGATAGAGAGCATTTAGCATAAATCATTTACATTCACTCTTTTGGCTTAAAATCAACACTAGCTAATTAAATAACATCTCATTTTAGCTTTTGTTAACATTTGCATAGCATAGATTAATCACATTCAATCTTGAACCTCCATAAGACATCCATAGTGCAAAAAGATGCTGAGAGCTACACTTATTTGGAACTTGGAGAGGAGAGGAACAAGGAAGGAGAAGCTACTAACATGGTAGAGAGCATTTGGAGGTGTTTAGTAGCATTTCTTAGATTTATTAAACTTTCTATCTATTTTGTAGTGTCTTTCTTGATATGCTTACTTAGGAAAGTGTTTTGCTTGTGATTTCTAACACTAACAATTGGTTTCTTGTTTTATTGTTTGTGTTTGGTTATTCTAACTAATCCTTCCATTTTGTAGAGCATCATTTGGTGAACCCGACGTGAATCCAACACCAAAAGTTTTAAAAACTACTAACATTTTTCTGATTTTAATTGCCACACAGGTTGCGCTTTGGCGCTTTTGAACACGCTTTAGCGATTACGAAAGTTTGTGCTTTAGTGCTTTTGTTCACCAGAATAGCGCTATTGCCCATAGTTTTGCACTTTTGCTTATAGAGTAGTGCCTTTGTTCTTAGTTTAGCGTGTTTGCATTCCCTGTTTGACAAAATTTATTTCTGTCCGACAAAATCTTTTAGCTCATTTGTAATAAGTTTAGCGCTATTAACCTTAGTTTAGCATGTCTGTAATTAGTTTAGCACATCTGTAAGTTATTTAGCGCTTTCGTGTTAAATGGCGCTTCTGTGTTTACACAGAGTGACGCTATTGTAACAGAGAGTTGTAAATTTTATACCTTGTAACCAAAAATCAAAACTTAGGCTTGTGGAAGCCCACCTATACTTCATTTCATCTTTTTTTTTTACTGTTTGATTGTTTGTGCAGGGTGAAGGAGTTTAGAGTAGAAAGCATTTGAATTTATTTCTTTAAACTTTGTTGTTTTTCAAAGTTGGATAAAATGAATTCATTTTCTTTTCGGCTTAAAGATTAAACTCACACTTCATTTTGGGTTCTTAAAAAGAAACACCACTTTTATTTGGGCTTAAAACAAACTTCATTTGTCCAAGTTAAAAAGAACAACAAACTCAAAATCCAACAAATTTGCTTTCATTCCAAGTTAGGATTCACTTATTTTGGTGCTTAAAATCAACAAACAAACTTCATTTCTTGCATCAAACTTAAGGCAATTCACAATCAACACTTCAATTTTTGTGCAAGTAAAAAGAACAATAAACTTGTCAAAGGTTTTCATGTTTCAAAGTGATTTACTTCAAGCATATGTGTTTTAAATTCAGTTGACCAGGATTTCAATTTCTTAGTTTACTCAACATTTTGCCTTTGAAAGTTAAAAAGAACACCATGATTGTTGGAGCAACATCTCTAAATAGTTAGATCACATTGCGATGAAAAAAGGTTAAAAAGAATAAGTGATTTTTGTGATTGGCACACTTGTGTAAATAGGTTGTCGAGTGGTCCTACTTCTAACATACACTATCCTCTTCCTTGGCTTTCATGGTCCTAGGTGCAAGAGAAAAGTGTTAGTAACACTCAAAGTTTATCTTTTTAAGAGAGGCCTGCCAGGAGACACATCACTCTTGGGAATGACCTCACGCGGTAAATCCTTCGAGCCTCTATAGAAATCAGGGGTGAACAAAAGCTGTAGCCTTGGGAATAGTTGTTCCTACAGTGTAACTTGCTGAAAGGACAAATGAGCCCCACCACAAGTTACAAGGCTCTTAAGTGAGTCACTGCAGAATGAACTTATGTCCAAAGACATCCAAAATTACTAAACACTTTTATGTAGTAGCCCACCCGTTCTATTGATTGAGGATATTTGTGAGAAGTTGAGTGCAAGAGAATAGATGGTTTTTCTCCCAAGATACTCACCATACATATTTCCTTGAGTAGAAACATAGCTTTTTGAAAGGCTACTTGTAGCTTGATAAAGGTGGTGACTCCCCCATCATAGGGATCATCTATTTGTTATGCTCGTGCAAGACTTAGTCTATCACATCCTTACCTACCATGACAGGATTCATAAGGTATGTAGTAGCAAAGTTGAAGAAATATCAAGATGTGGGCTGAAATTATCGCAACTGGCCATTTGACCTTAGGGATAAAGTGTGTTTGAAGTATCTTCATTTTGTGTCAAGACAAGTGATAAACTAAGCCGACTTCAGGCTTTTTTGCAAAAACATACTCAAAAACATTTGGAAAGAAAGGGTCATAAAAAGTGCAAAGATTGGGTTGATTTAGACCCACACTTATTTGTGCCTTTTGAGGCCACATTCTTGTGTTTGTGTGCTTGCTTTGTTTTCTTGTCAAAAATAAAACAAAAAAACCAAATTCCAAAACAAGTATTCATCCAACACAGAATTTTTAGAACACCAACATTTGCCAAAGATAAAAAACAAAGTGTAAAAAAAATAAAGTATCAAATTATATGACCATTCTTCACATTTTGAGAAGGAAGAATCTTCATCAACATATCAACTTGAATAAAAGACCATTGAGCTCAAAGGCTTTCATCAAAAGAAGGAAATTCTTCTATCTTAATAGACACATCTTTGTCTCACATAGAACCTTCTTACGTCACATGCGTCTATATGTTCAAGGAAAATCCAACGAGTTTGATCAAGAGTCTTTAAACCGCAGAACTTTTACTCAATATAGAGCTTTGAGTTATCATAAGGCAAAATCAATCCTGCCTTCTTTCCAGACATTTGCATCACATATAACTCAACTAGGGAAGAACCACCAACCCCTGAAAGAGAAGAGGAAGAATTTGTCCCATTTGTGACATAGAGTTTCTATTGAAGTTAACATTCCATCCATTTTCACATTCACACACATCATCAATCCGTTCCAACTCTCAAAACATAAAGAGGTCTTGTCCTAAGTTCCTTTTTTTCGATATTGCTTGAATCAAATACAACACATCACTTTTTAGAGTGTCTCTACATCTAGGGTAAAATCATCCTAAGAGACATTTCTACGCAGGTTAAAACTAGTCTATGAGTGCATCCTCTCATTACTAGGTAGTTGGGTCTGTAACACATCTCAGGCCTCTCTAAACCTTATCATATCAAACATTGTCAACAAATACAACAAGCAATTCATAGAAGAACTTTGGTAACATCTACCTTTAGTGTTAGAGATCCATATGCAAAACACTTCACCAAACATATATCTCTCATTCCATCACCAACTCATCATCATTTTCACCAAACTTCAACAAAAACTTGTAAACAAAATGGCTCAAACCAGATCAAGGTCTAGACAGCTAGAAATTGAAGAGGAAGAGGAGGAAAATCTCAATGAATTCCAAGAAGCCCTTAGAGGAAACAAAAATGATGAAAATCCAAGTACTCCTACTCCTGCAACAATAGAAAGGGCGCAACACAACCCTCTCTTCAATCAACTTTTTGACGAAATCCTCAGGAACAACGCTGATGCTCACTTTGTAAGACTTGCCCAAGAGGGAGCCAAACTACCCTCTGATTTTGATACTGCACAACTAAGGCAAGCATCAGAACACCAGAGTCGTAATGAGGATGGAAGAGGTTGAGATCACATCAGATACAACATTCCTCAAGGACATCCACCACCTCCTCCTCCTCCAAATGACATTGACATGTTGAGGCAACAAATCGAGAATTTAGACCAACCACTCCACAGTGGTGTGAAAACAAACCGGTTTTCACTTAATGATATTTGTCCCTATCCCTTTGATAGGAACCTACATATGCCACCTTTTCCACGAGGGTTTGAAACACCTAAGTTCAAAAAGTATCAAGGAAAAGGAGACCCTCGAGATCATGTTAGAGAATTTCATTCAACTTTCCTAGAAGTGGCATATGAAGACACATACCTAATGCAACTCTTTCCTCAAAGTTTGAGAGGGACAACCACAACCTGGTTTTCTCAACTAGCAGGCGGCACTAGGACATTCGAAGAATTGGTCTAGAAATTCATTACACATTATTCCCATAACATAGAGCGTGATGTCACCATGGCATACCTGTGTAACACCAAGCAAAAACTAGGGGAGCTATTTTCAGCTTTCTTGCAACGAAGGTGATAAATGTCTAGCAGATGTTCCCTCTAGCTACCTGAAAGAGAGCTAGTGGAAATATTTATTTCCAACTTGAATGAAGAAATGGAATTTCATTTAGACATGAAAAGAACAGAGTCCTTTAATGACATGGTCACCCAGGGTTTAAAATGCGAACAGGCCCTCATAAAAAAGGGGCTTATCAAAATATACAATGAACCAAAAGATGCCCCTCGCCAGTGCTTCAATAGTGATAAACCTAACTTCCGGAATAAAAACAAAAACGTCATTAATGACGGGGTTGTAGATGCAAGGACTATCAAGAGTGCACAATTTGTGGTCCGATTTGCAGGACAAAGCCCCCCACCCAAAAATAACACGGTTTCTCCCACAAATCAAGGATGCAATATACTGCAAGAAGAACCAAGACAACGCCAGCAAAATTATAAACCTAAACGTACATACACTCCCTTAGGGGAACCTATTGAAACAGTGTTACGTCAGTTGGTCTCTTCAAATTTGGTGACTTTACCAAAGACGTCCAATTACGAACCTCAGGTCAAACCTTCATGGTGGAGGGATAATGAACACTGCGAATTCCATCAAGGGAAAGGGCATAAAACAAGCAATTGTCACAGATTGAAAGATCTTGTTCAGGATCTTATTGACCGAGGCGAGATTGAAATTGAAGGACGCGACCCAAAAACTACAAATAATGATCATCTTATTTATAAGAATCCACTTCCATCACAAGATCAAAGGGGTTATTCCACTTTAGAGCGAAACACCGATACAACCGATTATACGCGAGCCGCCTATAATTACACTGTGAATCACCTATATGATGCTAATGAACAAATTGCAACCATTACCATAAAAAATCCAAGCTCTATTTACAATGTTGTTACGCTTCGCAGCAAGATCACCATTAAAGAAGCTCCACAAGGCACAAATTCCATCCCAAAGCAGTACAACCTTGTGGAACAATTAGATAAGATGCCCGCACTTATCTCCTTCTTAGAGCTTTTGCGCCTATCCCCATCTCATAAAACAATCTTGGATCAAGCTCTCCAAGAGGCGTCAGTCCCTGCAAATCTAACTACAGATCAATTCCAAGCTATGGTTGGAAATATGAGGTCATCACCATGTCTCACTTTCTTGGAAAGTGACAATACATCCTTCTAGCAACCTCATAACGCCTCACTCCACATTGAAGGATTTATCAACCAACACAGAATCAAGTGAGTCTTGATCGACAATGGAGCGGGCCTAAATATCTGTACATTACAGTTGGTCACAACATTGGGATATGCAGTTGAATCAGTGGATCCCCGCAAAAAGATAACTATAAAAGCCTATGATGATGCAGAGCATTCATCCAAAGGAGCAGTTGTGTTACCAACCTGAGTGGGCCCAGTGGTGAAGCACATCATATGTCAAGTTCTGGACCTTCCTTTGCCATATAATTTATTGTTAGGAAGACCTTGGATACACGCCATGCAAGCCGTTCCATCCACCTACCACCAGTGTATCAAGTTTCCTCATAACGGTGTAGAAATTACAATCCCGGGTGATGCAAATCCATTTGCCTATTGTCACAATATCAACCATCAACCAGAGATTACCATTCCCAACAACAAAGAAGCTATCTCATCCACATCATATGTTAGTCTAGCCTCTCTTTCTAGTTCAAACACCACTATACCCAAGCAAGAGAAGCTAAAAATGAAAATGCTAGAGGAAGGTCCTGGGGAGTACAATCTTAGCCAACTCTTTTGTGTTGGGCAACTACCAAATTCTCCTAGGACTGATGGTAAACCTCAACGGTTACTTCAAGCACCACTGGTCAAGCCAACATGCACTTTGGCACCTTTTATCCTTGGAAAGAGTCAAGAAGAAGAGACCAGAGCTGAGGACTTAGCAGAATGGATCTATAAAGATCCTATCACCACAGAAATCCCACAAGCTAAGCTTCCCACTGACCAATATGGAAAGGGCCTTCTCATTATGCAAAGAATGGGCTATGATGGTTAGAGTGCTTTGGGACCTTGCAAGCAAGACCAACATGAACCACTGCAGCTGGAATTAAAGCCGAAAGATAACACTGGATTAGGCTTTCAAAAGGAGATTCTTCCTAAGCTCAAATTCAAAGGGAAACCCAACAAACCTCTATATCAGCCTAATACTCTAAAGAGGTCACCCTTGATTATATCAGCAGCACCAACAACCACACCAATTGCCCCAATACAGTTGAAAATACCAGCAATAACATCCACAACACCAATCATCCCACCAATCAAACCAACAACTCCATCAACAACAACAACTGCATCAATAGCACCATTAGTAGTATTAGAACCCACAACAGTATCGACAACACTGACAATTCCATCAGAAGCAATAGATTCAACAACGCCGATGCTACCTGTATCGGATTCACTGATCCCCATAATCCTTCCCGCAGTACCAATCATTTTCTCTACAATGGTACATCAATCGATCACACCTACAATATTTAACTCAAAGGATATCCCAGTATGGTATAGTAATCGGATACTGGAAAGCGACTCGGAGACTGACTCACATGAGTGGGAATTTGATTTAGTACATCTCAATACTTTAGATGAGGAAGATGCATCACCCCCTCCACCTCACAAAGAAATCCCTGTTTATGGAGAAGCGCAGATTAAAACCTCTTGGGTTCCTAAACTGGAAACATCTTCCATAGACCCTACGTCACATCCTACGCCTGATTCTGACATGGAGAGTACCATCAATGACTTTCACCACAACGTCTTAACCCTCACTGATACATCTTATGAACTTAACTTAATCGATGAGGTAATGCCCATTATCCATCCCGAACTCATTGATTGGAACCAATCTAATCCCCCATGCCTTGACCACTTCCAAAATGATGAGGCAATCATTGACTTTTTGGAACTACGGGATAACATACCAAGCGGGGATCACAAAGCTGGATTCACCATTGAACTTAATAGCACAACATACTTTGGGGAAGATGCCAAACCTTTCAGCTGCAAAAATATAGCAATAAAACATGGATTTTCCAGTGAAAACCACACCGTGGCACTGTTTGATCCCACAAAAGTAAAAAGAAAGAGTGTATCCAACGGTGAAAACCTCTCTGAGGCACCTGAGGATGAAAGGTTTGACATTCTCCCCTCTACTACACAATAGGAACAATCAACAATCCTTATTGAAGAGACAAAATAATACAACGTGGGGACTCCTGAAACTCCTCACCACATACATCTGGCATCTCTTTTAACTCCAGAGGAACAACCTAAGTTTGTCAAATTATTCCAAAAGCGTCAGATCAATTTTGCATGGTCATATGTAGACATGCCTAGTCTTGATCCTGATTTAGTCACACAACACCTCACCGTAGCAGAAGGAGCCAAACTTGTCAAGCAGAAGCTTCGCAAGATGCACCCCTAGATTGCAGTACTAGTCAAAGCAGAACTTAAGAAACTCCTGGATGTTGGTTTTATTAGACCAATTGATTATGCAGATTGGATATCCAACATTGTGTCTGTTGGCAAACCGAATGGGGGCATCCGTATTTGTACTGACTTCAGAGATCTAAACAAGGCATGTCCTAAAGATGACTTTCCCCTACCAAACATCGACATAATCATAGACCTAACAGTAGGGCATGCCATGCTTTCTCTCATGGATGGCTTTTCAGGGTACAACCAGATAAAGATTGCACCAGAGGATCAACATAAGATGACCTTCACATGTCCATGGGGAACATACTGTTGGAATGTAATGCCTTTTGGTCTAAAGAATGCAGGGGTAACCTATCAAAGAGCAATGACCACCATCTTTCATGATATGATGCATACCATAATGGATGATTATGTCGATGACTTATTGGCAAAATCCTTAACTCGAGAAGGTCATCTAGAAATATTAGATAAAATCTTTGATAGACTATAACAATATCATGTTTGACTCAACCTAAAGAAATGTGTCTTTGGAGTAACATTAGGGAAACTTCTAGGATACATTGTCTCAAGCAAAGGTATTGAGGTCGATCCTGCAAAGGTCAAAGCAATCATGGACATGCCACCTCTAAAGAATTTCAGTCAGTTAAGGACACTCCAAGGGAGCTACAATCCATCCGAAGATTCATTGCACAATTGGCAGATAAGTGTCGCCCTTTTACACACCTGTTACACAAAAACATCCGCTTTCAATGGGATGCGAGATGCCAACAAGCATTCCAGATGCTTAAAGATTATCTCATGAAAACACCATTGTTGATCCCACCAGATCCAAGTAGACCTCTATTGCTCTATATTTTAGTAACAAATACAACATTGGGTGTACTACTGGCACAACATAATGCAGAAGGGAAAGAGTGTGTTGTATACTACATTTCTCGCACACTGGTTGTCTATGAACTCAATTACACCCCTATTGAGCAAGATTGATCTTGGCAACCACTAAACTGAGGCACTACCTGTTAACACATAAAGTACAACTCATTGCCAAGATCGATCCACTAAAGTACTTACTCAACAAAGAAGCATTGACAGGTCGCTTGGCTAAATGGGTGATTGACATCGAGTATGTGGACCGTAAGGCTATCAAGGGCCAAGTTATTGTAGATCAGTTGGCCGATGCACCCCTCATAAGCGATCATCCTCTCATTTCCAATTTTTCAGATGAAGAGATATTTATGATCACAGCAGCACAACCATGGAAACTATACTTTGACAGTTCATATACTACGCATGGCTCGGGGGTAGGCATTCTATTTATCACACCTCAAGGTGACAACATCCCAAAGTCTTACAGGCTAACTTTTCCATGTACAAATAACATAGAAGAATATAAGGCCTTGATCACAGGACTAAGACTAGCCATACAATGGAAACTGAAAGAGCTACAGATAAATGGTGACTCCCAACTGGTCATCCGACAAGTCACAGATGAATATCAGACCAAGGATGATAAACTCATGCCATACAAGCAAATGGTGGACAGTTTAAAAGCATCATTTATGACTATCACCTTTGAGCAGATACCCAGAGATTAGAATCAAGCTATTGACGCCATGGCTACAATTGCAACTCTCCTAGATCTTCCACATAATTCAACACGTTATGAGTTCTTGGTAGAACAACTTTGGATTCCCGCATATGATATCCCCGAATCCGAGATGATATGTCGCCTTGTTGGTTCTGAATCCCTATGGTACGATGAGCTATACACCTACCTACGCGATCATACACTTCCTCCTAACCAATCAAATAACCAACGCAAAACCTTCATTCGCCAAACTGCTCGATATACCATTATTATTGAAACCCTATATCGACACAGTCTTGATGGTACTCTCCTTCGATGTTTGGAATAGGATGAGATAACAAAAGCCTTGGAAGAGGTACATGAAGGAAGTTGTGGGACTCACGCAAGCAGTTCGCCCTTAGCAAAGAAGATCATACGAGTTGGATACTATTGGCCGTCTATGAAAAAAGACTCCTACTATTTTGTCAGAAAATGCAAGAAATGCCAAGTTCATGGAGACCTGATACATGCACCTACATAATAATTGCAGCCAATCACAACACCATGGCCTTTTTGTTAATGGGGACTTGGCCTTGTAGGTAAGATCCATCCATCTTCATCCAACGACCATAAAATCATCATTACCGCTACTGAATATTTCACAAAGTGGATCGAAGCTATTCCACTTACCCAAGTCACCGACAAGCAGATCGCCTCAGTCATCCTTAATTACATCATCTGCCGGTATGGTGTACCCATGTCCGTCATCATAGATAACAGGCTTCCTTTCAAAAATTAGGATGTCCATGAGCTCTATGAGAAGTTTCACATCCAACACCGCTTTTCCACTCCCTATTACCCACGAGGAAATGGTTAGGCCGAAGCATCAAATAAAAACATATTGAGAATTCTAAAGAAGACAGTCAATGATGTCGGTCGTGATTGGCACGTTCAATTAAATCCAGCACTATGGGCATATCAAACTAGCATTCGAACCCCTATAGGCGGAACTCCCTACTCACTGGTCTATGATGCAGAAGCCATCCTTCCTATTGAGGTCGAGATACCATCTCTACGGGTTTCTTTGCATAATATGATAGATGATGAAGCATACCAAGTCTCCCGTCTCCAAGACTTGGAACTACTTGATGAAAGGCGACAAGCTACATACAACCACCTCAAGGCCTATCAACAGCGCATGAGAAGAAGCTATAATCATTGAGTTAGACCTCATACATTTGAGGTAGGTGATCTTGTTCTTCGAGAGAATCCTCGTAACCAACCAAACAGAGAACATCAGGGAAAGTTTGAATTAAACTGGCTGGGTCCATATGTTATCACTGCTGGATTTGGGTCTGGGATATATCAGTTGGATACTTCAGAAGGAGAACCACTAGCAGATCCGATCAACAACATGCACCTCAAACGATTTAATACATAAGTTGTATAGAGCATCAGGCTCCCATACATATCAGAAAAACACCAAAAACATTCAGATAAATGTCCTGAAGAAAATACAAAAAAATCAAAATAGTAAAGAAAAATCATGCATCCAAACGGTGAACAACCACTCTGGTGGCACCTTGGGTAAGTGCAATAGTGAAAAACTGGCAAACAGGCACCACTCGTAAAGGCTATGGCTCCATTTTTTTTCAGGCTTGTTGCGATCACATTCATTGCATCCATTCATCCATCAGTCAAACCATGGTTTTCTTATTGATCTGCAATCAAGGATAATACTTCATGCGTCCTGCATCCCGCTTTTTCATAGTCATGTCTAAACTGGGGGCAATGCCCTTAACCTATTTGATGGAAGTGGATTTTGCATTACTTGTGATTCATTGAGTTCTTCATTCAAAACTGTCTTGCAAAAATACCAAAAACATTCAAAATATATCTCACAAAATACCAAAAACATTAAAAAACACTCACAAAATCCAAAAACATCGGAAAACATCAAAAATCAATCAAAAACATGGCAACGCTTTTGTACATACGCATCCAAGTAGATACCAAGCAAACATTCTGAAAATACTCAAAACAATGATCACTTATCACATCGACCAAACAATCAACAAGGACACAACTGTCTTAACAAGGATGCACCCTTCTTTACCAAAACAAAGACATGATGACATTTTCTTTGACAAGAAAAGTCTGTTTAAGCTATCAAATACTTGGTTAATTTGTAGATTATTTATTTATATCAGGTTCCTACGTTACTTCGGGATATCCATAAGTGATTAGAGTGGCCGGGATGGTTCCTAAGCATTGTTTGTGTATTTTCTGTGAATTATTTCAATGAAGTTCTAGGGCATGTACTAATGGTGTCTACGTGGGAAGTTCACTAAGCTACTTGATCTTATGCAAAATACAGTCATGAATCACTATGGCTTGTTGACCAGCGTATACCTCGACTATATGAGCATGAACCATTATGGAGGGTCCATATTCTTTATTCTTTATTTATGCTGCTTGTTTGCAGGTACAATGCTCCATCCTTGGTTCCTACTGCCTCGTCCAAGATTGATACTACCCTTGCTCAATGATGAAAATAAAGCACTATGGATCGTCATTTCATCTCATCTGTTTATATTGCATTCTGTTGCATATCACCCATCCATTTAATCATCCATTATTCATATGTATGGTTTTATATGCAAGTGTGAACAAGTTTTTAAAATGAGACATTATTTTGGATACAATCACGACAGAGTTCTCTGATACATCATCAGTGCATCATGAAAAGTCTAAACAACCTTGCATTCATCTATCATGAACACATCATCATTTCATTACATTTAGTTGCATTTAAATAAACCTAAGTTCATTATCATGTACGTGCATATAGGTTTATTAACTTCATTTTTAGATGTTCATTACAGGGCATTTAATATCATTTAGTTTCATTTGAATACATATAGCTCATTATCATTTACTTGCATTAGTATCATTTCATCATTCTAAAATCATGACATTTAGATTCATTGGTATAAATTTCTCATCATTGCATTTACTACCATTTATTAGCCATTACTGTACATTCATTTAACATTATCATTCACCATCATTTACATTTGATTATCATGCATTTGTTTAGATTTCCTTAGTTGCATACATTTATTTATCTATCCATTAGTTAAGTACATTCATATATCCATCTAGTATATTCTTATTCATTTCATCTTACAAAGATTTCATTTAGGATTCATTAAAATGCATTCATTATCCTTTTAAATTGCTTTAAGGTGCAGTTGTTCATTACCCATGAGTTGCATTATCATTACATTATCATTTCACTTAATCATATTTTATCAACATTTAGATCATAACAAAAACCATTTGTCTCAAACATTGGTTTATACATTTTACACACACATTCATTTAAAAATATCATCACATAAACATTTGTACTTTGCATTTGTTTATCCATTTTGTATTCATTTTAACCATCTAGATGCATTTACATAAATCATTTCATTCATTGCATTTCAACATATCAAACATCGCTGCATATCATCATCTCATCAAACATAAAACACAAGTACTATCTATATCATCGTTAGTATCATTTCATTATGCATACATCATCATCATCATGGTATTTCATACATACATAAAGCATTACACCAACACATCATGCACATATAAACCTGCATCCACATGTTAGTATCACATTCATAAACATGCATATAGACATCATATAAATCAAACATAACATGCATATAGGAATCATCTCATCAACACCTACATATAGAAAGTACAAATATCCATCTAAGCATAAATCATAGATCATCATCCTGCATAAATCCATACATATCATCAACATGCATATCATCACAAAATATGGGATCTCTTCATATATCACATCATATCATCTCGCAAAAACATACATATATCAGAGTATAATGATATCCAAAAAATCGGCTACCAAGAGCCATCCAAGACAGTCCAAAATGACAATGTAAATAACATACATAAATGCTCTCTCAAATGCCACTCTGGCCAGATGTTTCACCACCATCACCACCATCACCACCTGCTCCCCCACTACCCCCTGCACCACTTGCACTACCTTGATGTGGAGGACCCATCACACCACCACTGCTCTGCATCCTCTGAGACCGCTCTGATCTCGCCCGACGCATCTGTGAATAGCTCAGTACTCACTGACTGGATGGCACCACCCACTCATATAAACCTCGCCAATACTCTATCTTCACCTACACTTGCCGAATCTCCCTCATCACCTCCCTAGTAGGACCTTGTGCTCTTACCCCAACCCGTACTCTCTTGCAGCTCCGTCAATCTCTCCACTGCATCATATCTCTCCTGTAGCACCACAGTCAACTCTGACTCTCGTTCAAATAGCTGAACATCTCTCACTGCAACCTCCGCCTCCATATCCTCCGACCGACTCTACAAAACTAATATCATATGATCCCACAGATCTCCTCCACCTGTAGCTCCCTCTCCACCTATAGCTCCCTCTCCCGTATCCATAGGTGCCTCTCCCTCCCCCATATCCCTGCCACCTAATCTCACTCCTCCCTGCATAAAAGGCCCCTGTGACAGTCGCAATGGCTGCCCGCCTCTCCCTCTCCACTGTAATTGTCCACCTCCACCACCTCCACCTCCAAATCCACCACCCCCTCCAAAACCACCACCCCCACCTCCTCCTCCTCCATCCATCACCTCCTCCTCCATCCCCTCCTCCTCGTCCTTCTACTACCACTTTGCGACCTCCTCTCCTCCTCTGTCTTTGTCTCCTCTCCTCCTAAAAGGATGGAATTGGCTCTGCTAGATTTGATATGCGAGGAATTGGATGTGTCGCAATATATTGCGTATACTCATCAGTAACACGTGCATCTACTACCCCCGACCTCATCTGCCATGGTCTCGCATGTAGAGTCTGAAACTCTGCCAAAGCCTGATCATAGGGTAATACTGGCCCCCACAGGAACCTCTCTTGTACCACCCGTGCATACTCTCCAGACCCACTCGACAACCCCTGCCTCCGTCCAAACTGTCTCAACACTCTACCAGGTACCTGTCTCTCCACATTGTAGGTTGTCCTACCAATCAAATACCATGTCATAAATACGTACGACAAGGCCTCTACATCATCCTCCCAGGGTTCGCACTCAATATATGGCCTCCAGATCACTGTATCCAAATCGTCGAGCGCCTGCCGCCACCACTCTAACTTCCCCAGGTGGGGCTGACTCTTCATACAGCCATACATATATACATAGCGCTGATCCACTGCCCTAAAATCTCAGACTCACCAGTCGGGTCATAGGTAGGTGCTCCCACGCCTAGATATGTAGCAGAGTGATCCCCACTCCCAGTGAGCTCACCTCTCGGTATACTACCTCATGCAGCTCCCGATATAAGTGTGACAGAATGCACGGTCTCCATGCAAAGTGGGTCCCCTCAGTCATCATCTTCTCTATCACCTAGCCCCAACCCGCGGCCAGTCCATGAGATCGTCGATCTGGGCATAGCATGCCCCCAACAATACTCGATAAAAAAACAGGTAGTGGCTCATATAAGGTGGCTATATCCTCCCATGCTATCGATCCATCATGAATAAACACATCCTCATCGAAAAATCGTTGCATTGTTGTTGTCCCCCAAGCTCGGTCATATGTCACCAGCTCTCCTCGAATAGGAATGTGCAAGATATGCCACACATTCTCTAGTGTCACAGTCATCCCCCTTTGTGCTAGGTGAAACATACACATCTCATTGTGCCACCGCTCTGCCAATGTTGTCATCAAACCGCGATTCGTCTGAATCACGGGCATATACATCACATCGTACATACCTGTCATTGCAATGCAATCAACCTCGACCTCTGTCAATCGATCTCGCAACACCTGTGTGGCTGGATGCCTCTCTCGCATCTGTAAGACGTGAAGCTCCTCCTACACACGCACATCAACCATCATCATCAGTTGTTTTGTTTCAAACTTTCTTAATTTTAAACCTAGACTATCAATAGATACTTTGATCAAGTATCTTCGGGTCTCAACAGGTAAGCAATCATGACACACCTAGACTACAACAGAAATTTATCCTAATGACCTAAGTCTCAACAGGGCTGCTATGGTTCAAAACAACTAACCTCTCCATCCATCCATCATTGGCATCAGGAGATTCTTTTTTCTAAACACTGAGGCATCTATTTTTCCTAACAAAAGTGCTACTCTGCTAAACAATAGCGCTACTATGTTGACAGTCACGTTAGAACAACTACACATTAGCGTTAAACAAACAATAGCACTAGACCAACCAAACAATAGCGCCATTTCAAACCAATAGCGCTACAAGAAGGACACAATAGCACTCAAACTTCATTAGCGCTAAAACAACTATGCAAATGCACTAAAACCACTATGCAATGGCGCTATAGCGACACAATAGCGCTGGTTTAATTGACAACAGCGCCAAAACATAGTTTTAGCGCTATTGTTTTGACTCAACTTGGACAAGGCAAAAGAGGCATAAAAAATGCATGAAAAACAAAATTTCAAATTTACATACCGCTGGTCCGTAGTCATCTGGCTGCTGGAATCGACGAACTCGCTCTAGCCGATGATCTGCTATCAGTACCGACATCCTGACTGTTGCTCACTCTTTCAAAAAGGTCCCTATCAGAGCTCTGAAATCACTATGGAGATGAATGCAAATGACCCTGTTTGTACCCCGCAAATGACCCTGTTTGTACCCCTTCGCCCTAACCCTAATTTTACCCCGCTCACCGCTGTGATCCCTGTAAACTTCCAGCGCCTCCCATTTCTCTGTTTTATCTCTGATTTCTTCCATTCTTTCACCAGTATTGCTAAATTCTTCTCTTCTATCTCTCGGCCAATTTTCATTCTTTTTCAAGAGATCGCCCGATTTTTCAAAATTTTCGGCCCAACTCTCGAGGGAGCATACCACCCATTAAATTAACATTTTATGGGGCATATTTCTTCACACCTATTTTTCTTTCTTTGAAACGACGCGATAAACCGCACCGTCTCAAAGAGGGGCAAATGTAGTCACATAAATCTGTCCATTTTAATTAAATGAATATTTGCTATTTATTTGATTAAAAATCCACTAGCCATCAATTAATTAAATTAACATTTAATTAATTTATCTTCAAACATTCTCCTATTAATTAAATAAATTATTCAATTTATTTTAATTCATTCATTAAACTAAATTCACAATCAATTAAATGAATAAATCCTATTTATTTCATTTAACCCCCTTTCCTCTTTTAAATAAATTTAAAAAAACATTTATTTAAATCACTAAATCCCCCCTACTTGCATTCTCCTAAAAATGCCAGTTGCACCTATTTGTTGAAATAAATGAATTTTATTTTAATAAAAATCCTATTTTTCCTCACCCACCAAACCCTAAATATTCTCACATTCCTAAGCAACTTGGAGTCACTTCTCAAAGACTCTAAAGTCTTTGAAAAACATTTAATGTTTTATGTGTCCAACAAGCTAACCTCTAAAGTCTTTCAAACCACTTATGGCTCTTACATGACCATTAATGGTTAACTCAACTCACCCACATGGTTAGAGGCTTTGACCCCTAACTCAACCTTCATGTAACCCATGTGTCTCCTCAATCATTTATTGCTTTGACCATGGTTATCCTCACTAACTCTTGCACAAGAGTTTATCCATTGGATAAAAGCATTATTCTTTGGATAATGAATTTATTCACTCAACTCAACCTTAACCTTATCTCCCAAGTTAACCCTCAGGTCATGTCAAGCATTTAATGCTTCTTCCCTCTCCTCTCAAACCATCTCATGTTGACACTTGTCATACTGGGATTGGGTTGAAAGTCTTCACATGGATCATAAACCATTCAATACTGATCCTTGTTGAGATTACTCAATCTCAACCATCCATTGCTCCATTTTTCTTATAAATAGAGTTCATTTCTTCATAATCCAAATCTTGAAAACTTGTATGCATTTACCGTATAGTCATTTTTAGATAGAGAGCATTTAGCATAAATCATTTACATTCACTCTTTTGGCTTAAAATCAATACTAGCTAATTAAATAACATCTCATTTTAGCTTTTGTTAACATTTGCATAGCATAGATTACTCATATTCAATCTTGAACCTCCATAAGACATCCATAGTGCAAAAAGTTGCTGAGAGCTACACTTATTTGGAACTTGGAGAGGAGAGGAACAAGGAAGGAGAAACTACCAACATGGTAGAGAGCATTTGGAGGTGTTTAGTAGCATTTCTTAGATTTATTAAGCTTTCTATCTATTTTGTAGTGTCTTGCTTGATATGCTTTAGGAAAGTGTTTTGCTTGTGATTTCTAACACTAACAATTGGTTTCTTGTTTTGTTGTTTGTGTTTGGTTATCCTAACTAATCCTTCCATTTTGCAGAGCATCACATTTATATTTGTAGAGGAAAACACTCAAAATAATAATAATTAGACGATAGGCTATATATGGTGGCAAAGCCATCGGATTTGTCTACTATCAGACGTCGGCAAAAAAAGCATTGCCAAAAAAATTTCCAAAAGCAATTTGGTTTGTTTGTCGCATTAATGAAATTGCCTTATCAGGCGATAGGTTTATTTGTGGGAGAACCCCATCGGAATTCGCCTTATTATTGGTGTCATATAAATTTGGCCGACGCTCCTTTAGATATTTTGTGGTCTTATCTCACCATTTGTGTATAATAAATGATGTCATATCAATTTCCCAGAAATCGAAATGTTTGTTTCGAGGCGAATGTGTGAGCTATAAGTTTATCTGTGGTCGATGAGACATTTGAGCCTTGGGAAGCGATGCGAAAATCAAATCAGTCAAACAAAGCGAGGTCTTTCAAGATTTATATTCTGAATTCTACAGATTCATGAATTCATCGTATTTCATTCTCTCGCCCACGCATTCGGTTTCTCTAGGCCTGCTTATTGTTTTCGGTCATCACAAGTGTCTAGAAGTTGTACTAGTAGAAGACGAGATTTCCAATTTATTTATCCGGTGCTTTTGTATCTTAGTGACTGCCACCGACTTTTTCTGAAGTTTTTGATCTTTCCATATTGCTGTAATTTAATTTTCAATGTATATTATTACAATTAGGTGACCTTTTCTCTCGTATATCTCTAATAAATTATTTTTTAAATTTCTAATAAAGTTAAATCTCTAATAAATTTAAAGTTTTCATATAAATATTGAACAGATTATTTTTTTAACTTAATTAAATAAATGAAAACACACACACACACACACACACACATATATATATAAGTAAGAGTCACTTAATTGTGTGTTCATCCTAAGTCAATATTTTTATGTCTTGAAATACGATTTAAAATGTTAATTTAAAACTTTGTATATGACAACTATTTTAATATGTTTATATGAAAGTCCAAAAAATTAAAAGCTACAAAACTGATAAAATTAATAATTATTTTATTTTATTAAAAAAATTATTTCTACAAAAAAATTAAAATTTGTTATTTTATTTTAATTTATATTCCAACCTTTCTCTATCTTTCTCTCCTTTATTTTTTTTTGCTACCTTATTTATTTAAGTTAGGGTTAGGGTTAGTTTTAGAGATCAACTAGAATTAGAGTTAGAGTTATTTAAGTTTAATTCAATTAAAATATTCACACACACACACACACAAATATATATATATATATATATATATATATATATATATATATATATATATATATATATATATATATATATATATATATATATATATATAAACAATCTTAAAAAATATTAAAAACTTTACTGTTTTAAAAATTATATTTAAAATAAAAATTGATTAGAAAATGTATAAATTTATTTTTACAATATCTAGATTACTATCTTCTATAAATTGAATTATGTCAACCTAATGTTAATCTTAAATAATATATATACCAAAATTACACATTTGAAGGTTAGGGTTGGATTAAATTAAGGTTTCCATTCCCCAATCTAATGTAAATTAGTAAATATATAACAAAGTTAAATAATATGCACCATCTTTTAATTGTAGTTAAGGTTAAGGGTTAGTTATTCATTGTAAGATAAAGCTTAGGTTAGGGTTAGTATTAGGGTTAGAGTTAATTTTAGGATTCAAGTACATGGACTCTCATTCTATGATAAAGCTTGGGTTAGGGTTACAATTAAATTAGGTTTAGGGTTAGCATTAGGGTACAAGTAAGATTGGAGTTGGTGTTCCTAAGATTTAAACTACAATTAGAGATGGTGTTAAGATTAGGTTTCAATTACTACTAGCAAAAAATCTACTCAATGTAAATGCATATCTTGCCTATTCAAATTATAAGTTCCATCTATTCATATTTAGTTTTTTTAATCATATATATATATATATACTTTAAGGCATTTAATTAGTTAGTTGTTGAAGATATGGTTTCTTGAATCTCATGAAGTGAATAAAAAATTTGGTTGTGAATTTTTTTAATTAAATGTAACTCATTTTCATATAAATGTGTAGCATAAATTATTCTAGAAAATATTTTAAATTTATTGTTTTACTATTTTAACATTATATGAATTATGGAAAAAAATGAATCTTGCTGAAATCAACAATTAAGATAGTAATCACAAGTGTCCAAAATCAAGATGTACCAACGTTCCTAAACTCTAACATATCATGTCACGAGGTGATCAAACAACGTAGCTTGCTAGCCAACATACTTAAAATTGGAATTGATACATAGACATATTGGTGTGATGAAACAGTCAAAGACAACACACAGGAATTAATATAAAATTAATCTACTTTTTAGGTCACACTATTACACAAATGTGGTCTCCTATTGTACACATGTTACGAATAATAAATAGGTACACATGATCTCCACCTGAAGCACACAAAATTTTACATTTTAAAATAAATTTACCAGATTGTATAGAAAATATTTGAACAACCAACAAAAAAAAATGTATTGTATGTAATAATCATTTTTGTGTTATAAAAAAATGTATATTAAGTTGTATATGCTCATAACTATTTATATTAACAGCAAATGTATTGTATGTAATTGATCTTTTAAGTTAATCTTCTTAAAGTTGCATGTGTTTAGATTTCATTCTTTTCACATTTCAAGATCAATTGACTTTTATCATATATAATTACTCCAAAGGTTCCATTTTGGCTTTCCATTTTCATTCAAACTTCTCTTGTTCCGATATATCAACCAAACTATACCTTTCTATCCGCATAACCATTGCACCTTTATTTGGTGCAAGTGCTAGTTATATTATTGAGTTCGTTCAAAAATGTATTACATTATCACTTTTATAGTCTTTAAAATATAAATTCCTGAATTGTTATCTTATAAGAAGATAACTAGTTAGTTTATAACAACAATAAACAAGTTACTAAGATGACTTTATTAAGGTAAACCTGAAGGTTCCAAGAAGAGGTAGACTTCATCATATCCCTTCCTGCAATAAGAATTTTAACAAAACCAAAAGCATTTTTATATTTCCCACTTCGAGAATTAACCAAGAAGATAAACAAAACAGGAGAGTATCTCACCCTGCATATCCACAATAGGTGGGGCTATAATTGTAAATAAGTTCAGCTAGTACTTCTTTTTCGCTTCGCCTTCGGCTTGACTTTCGAGCCTCACTGCAGAAAAGTATAAAAATTTCAAATAAAATGTCGTACAAGGAATGCCAGTTATGATAAATGGCTAAGATCCACTGTATCAAGATTTTACAAGACACCTGATAAAAAAGCTTGCGACATTTTGAGTTACTCGAACAGCATCTTCAGAGTGTGGGATTGTCGCCATTCCCCACTCAAACGCATTCTTCTGCAATTATGACAGTACATCAAAACATCAAAGCAAAATTGCATGAGAAAGTTCCACTGGGTGTTGAGAAGGAAAGAAAACGTATGGGAAGCTATATCTCAAAACCATGAAATGAAATGACATTAACAAAAGTGAAACGGACCATTAAAAAACCTATCATTTATAACCAAAGTACCTATTTTGACATTTTAGTATTTCAAGTTCTGAAGGATCGGTTGGATGTTAATATGGAAATCCAAACATGTTGAGAGGCTACAATTGACTCGAGGACATGGGCTGTAGAAGGTATTTACGTTGAGCATCAAATGACATAATAATGCCATCCGGTGTTGAAGTGTGGTTATAGAGGAAAAGACTACAACTAACCTTCAGGAATAGCAAAATTATCCATCACTTATACAAAGTGTCGAGCATGTTTAGAGAGAGGTTATAATTGTTTTGAAAAAGATCAAAGGCTTTGTGTCAACATTGAACAAAATTTAACATCCACAACGAGATGTGACAGCTAATTTACAAAAAATGAGAGTAGCTGAGTAGTTTGTCAAACAATGCTAATGAGAGATTGGTCCTTCTGTTAAGGATCACGTTCATCTGATTCCGTGGGGCCACTTGACATCTGAGGGACCAGTCAATGAATTTGTAGATTCCAATCAGCCAATTTGACCCGGTTCAAACTAGAACTAGCTATATCTGCTGCTTCTGAAGAATTTGCAGCTGCACTGTAGAAATCAAGCTACAACAAACTGACACTACACACTGTACTCCAACCAACACCTCCAAATACCCTTTTGGGTATCAACCAGACAAAAGACTACACAGAGACTAATTACTAAAACTAACTTGCACAAACAATCGTTTCTGCTTAACAAGAATCGAGTACTTTATGAGATCATTTAGCAAAATCTTCTCAAGATTTTGAAGGTGCAGTTGTTGATAGTTGTTTTTTATCACCTGCAGAGAGCACTACTCTATATTTTTTTGATACAAGTGGTCAATAGGTTAATAACTTAATGCATTTCCCCAACAGAGGAATCTGGTTCTCATGATTTCCGAACTTTCCAGTCAAATGAAGGATGCTGTTCTCCAGTTTGCTGATAACTATTAGAATAATGTTAGACGTCATTTGATTTTCAGATTTTCTTGATGACAAGCGTCCCCTGCCATATGGCTATCAGTCATATTAAAATTCTGGTCTGTCCTAGAGAGATGACTATTCAAAGGCTTCTTGTGTCTTTTGTCCTTTCTGTGCAGCCCACAGAATTGAGGCTGATCAGTACTGCCAAACATGTTGGATGGAGGAAAGTGGTACTCAAATTTGGTGGTTGAAAGAGAGGTAGTTGAGACCATATCAATGCTACTGGCAGGAATGTCAAGTACAGCATTGCATCCAGATAAAGTATCTAACCTAGATAAATTATTATGAATGCAGCAACTTTCGCAATGAGTTCGATACGAATGATTTCAAATATGGAAAAAATACAGTGGAACATAAAAAAAATTAAAACATACAACAAAATATGTGTTTTAAAAAAAAGGGAGGGAGGGTGTGTTGGAAGCTCTGTTAGAGTTTTATGCTTAGTCTGCATGTGTACTCTGTCACATTTCATACTGCTATTTTTTTTTAGTAGGAATTATTATAGCTTCCCACATTTAAAGTGGGTTTTTGTAATGTCCTTTATTTTGATTATTGGAATTTTTTATTTCTTTGCATTTTCTGATAATAAGAATTGAAAATAAAGCCAGTACTTTATGGCTACCAAAACGATCATAAATAAACCCTATAAAAAATCATTTACCAAATTAATATTTTTCAAACAACAAAAATTATTTACCAAATTAATAATAACATAAATTTAAATAAATAATCAGCAATAATATAAGTAACATGCAATGTCCCCTTTTTCTGAGCGATCATCCAGCACCATTATCTAGCCTATTTTTATTCCCATAGGTTATGATGATAGATTATTACTTATAAGGGAATAAAATAAAATTAATTATTTAGAAAGTTGTCCCATTGAAATAAATCTTAAGGATAACTTTATTTTTAATCAGTTTAATTAAAGTAATTCAGATAAAATAAAATAAAATTATAAAATCACTTTATTAAGTATAATGTAGCTTTTTTTTTTTTGAATTGATCAAAGCAAAATGATTACAAGGAAAATAAATAACAGTCCAAGAAAAGACTGCCAAGGAAGAATAAGAATACAATATCAAACTATAGCCTTTCTGCATCTTTTAGAAGCTTTCAGAAAGTTGAATTAGATTATTCTAGAAGATTCAGCTGGGCCTTTAAAAAGAGATGTTGACAAGTCATTTGGCATCCATTCTTGACTTGTTATGTTTTGAGAGTTTTTTGCAGAGATTGTATTTGCAGGTTCAGCAGGGCCGAAGACGAAAATCCTTGGGTTCTAGGTGGATTGGATGGAAACTCAATTGCATCCATTGGATGGATTCACCTTAGAATTCACAATTAGGCTTATTTGATCAATTTTGAAAGGTTTGGATCTTCAAAGAATACTTTCTGCAGGTTGTTAATTGAAATTTTTTTTGTGAAGTCTTCCATGAAGACAAAATTCTGTAGATGTATTTTGGAAAATTCAGGCACGGTCTAGACACCTTGAAGGAGTAGATGATATGATCATTTTGCACGATTTTATCTTCTTGTTTGTTGGGTGTAATGGGGGTTTAAATCTGAATCTTTATCCTAGGTGATACCAAGATAGGGAAGATGTGGTCTTGGGGAGCTATATGCTGGTTATGGATTTTCTACTCTAAGTCATGGGAGAAATATAATGTATATCAGATAAAAGGGGTTGTGGGAAGCAAAAACAAATGCCAGTTGCATGTCTTAAATTGCTGGTTAAGGCAGAACCCGTGTATTCTTGTGATTGGCGATTGAAGAAATAATATATCTCAACTTTGAAGCCGTCATCACTTAGGTTGGCTAGCTCAGACTTCATACTGTGCATTAAACGGCATGATTTTGCTCCAGTTAGGTGTGACAATCTTCAGGCAAGCCATATTGTTCATATTTGGGGTGTTTCCCAGACTGTAAATGACAAAAAATAACCATTCATGACTATAAGAATTATTGCTGGAAATGTGGAATATATCGTGGGTAATTGTGCTAGGCATGATTTGCAGTGCAATCTGATATGAAAATAGGACTACACATAAGGACTGAAGTCATTGTAAAGGAATCCAGAGCTGGGCGAGTCAAGTTTTTACAAACTTTAAAAAGATGTTGAACTATATTATTTGAGGGAGGTGTAAAGGTTTTTCTTTTCAGTTGTCTTGTTTTGGTTGCAAAACCCTTTAGCTTTGGTCAAGTGTTTTGTTTTATGGAGGGAATCACAAGAATATTCATGCTGAATTCAAAATTATTCTTCCTGCTCAACTCAAAGATTCTATGTATCCACTGGCATGCCTACCTCCCAAGTATCCCATTTGTATTTCTACTATAGTGACAATATAGCTCAATACTAAAGGGGTTGACGCTCTGAAAGATCCCTGATGGATCCCTTCGCTGATCTGCTGTAAGTCTTTTAATTATTTTTAACTGAATTTCCTGTTTATTACTATAATCTTCCAGAAATAGACAGAAGTTGCAGAAGGTTGAATTCTTTTTATGTTTTGATAGTTTTTCAGCAAGTAATAATTGAAGAACAAGTACATGAAAAGAGTACTGGAAATAATTGTTCATACACAGCCAAATCAGAATCGTACCAAGCAGATTTCTGATTATTTAAATCAAATAATTATCCAGATAGTGATTCCAAACAATTCCAGGAAGATTACAATAAGCAATGAGTCCAACCTGGATGAAGAGTGAATACTGTAATAAAGAAGGAGGCTGCCGCAAACGTCCAAAGCTCTTACATAGCTCCACGTGGGAAGAGAAATGGCTGCAAAGTATAGCCGTACGGCTGTAAGGTGATGCCAAGCTGGAAACCCCAATCTCCACGCTGAACCCTAACTCTGTCCACTGAATCCTCCAGAAAAGATGTCGTACCAACTCTAAGGCACTGAAAACTGAATGCAAGAACCAAATAACCACTGTGCTGGGGGCTACATCCCAGACAGGCAAGACCCTGGGGTTTTCGTCCCAGATGCTGAATCGCTCTCCAGAGCAAATTCTCCAAATCAAAGATGAAAATGTGTAAAAGATGCTTGATAATTAGGTTACCATCTCCTTATAACTCCTTCCCTCTAGCTCGAACCCTAAAAGTGTATGAAAAGTGCGCTTAGGCTTATAAAGTCTTATTTCTCATTTTTTAGTCTCCAAGTATAGAGAAAATGCCACTTTTTTAATATAAAAGAATTCCGTTCATCAAAAGGGTCCCTGACAAATGGGAAACATTTAGAAAAGTTCAAGACCTTTCCAACGAGCTATAACACATGGGCATATGCATCCAGATGAAGCCAAAAACCCCTTATTACTCCAAAATGGCTATAAACATAGCCTTATTTAATTAATTAAACGCTAACTTAGGTTATATTTAAATATATTAAAAATATAACCCAAATAGCTGCAGAAGGCTCAAATGACTCCAAAAGCCTGAAACGGAACCTGCCACCTATCTGTCTGTGACTGAAGTCGGAAATCATGGATCCACTGGCAGTCTTATCCCTAAAATCTAGGGATGCTCCTAGAAACTAGGAAACATACCCAAATCTTTTGAAACTGAAACCATGGTATGGTCTTGTGGAACCTCAAATATGGAAACTGCCACAACCTCCTAAAAAGTAGGGAATTGCCCTAAAAAGTAGGAACCTCTCTCCAAACACTTGTAACTGTTCAAAAGGATCCTGCTCTACTCCTTGGTCCCCCAGGTGGTCATTCAGTCAACTACCAGTTCTCCCTAAAAAATAGGAACTGTCGTCTGACGGTCCAAAATGGCTCACAGAGCCCCTGCAAAGCTCCATGACCCTCAAAATGAGTCCCCTAACCATGTCATTGACCTACGGGAACTCAAATGGTAGGTCAACCCCTGCTCATCTCATGTCACCTAGAAAAGGGGACATTACACGCTCTTTCTTTAGAATAAAAGCATCATTTGATAGTATTTTTGTAATAGAAATTATGTTCATTGTACCTACATATATACATAGAAACAATAGTGTATTATTTATATTCTTAGCATGTAGTGCCATCTTACTCAAGCACCATTAAGAAACAATGAATAAGTAACCTACGAAAACCTTAGGGCAAGAATTGGAGTATGGCAGTCACCAAAACTATCATGGACCATCCATGATAGATGTCATTTCACATTCATTAGTGTCATCTAGTTGGAAATCAAGCTTGCTAATTAATATCTCCGACTAACTCTACAACAGCCTTCCTATCTTGAAACATTTCAACAATTGGGTTGCAAGTGTTCTGTAAAAAGCAAGTTTTAAGGGAGCCACAAACCTTGTCGTAAGAAAATGGAACAACAAGTCTTAATAGTTAATGGTTTCCCAATATTCTCTTCATGGGGTTAAATAGGAGCACAACGTTTTAATAATTCAGTTTCTCTATCCTATCCTTAAGTAAATGAACACAAATCATAATGGGTACCCATCTTATTTTTTTATAATCATGCTTATATGTTCTATTTTATAAAACAATATATTTAAAAAAAATAAAAAATCTTTAGATATTCTTCTACAAGAACAAATATAGAAGTATAAACAAATGAATTGAAAGTGCATATAAGCTTAGCATATGACTACAATTGTGTACCTCTGGGTGCCATTAGAGAGGGCCACGAGTCGTAATAGTTCACTTGTTTATTTTTCTGTACTTGTACTTAGGTTTTTTATTAAATATTACATCTAAAAATTTACTTGCTTTAGGCTATCTTACAAAATAAAATTATATGGAGTATGGGAAAACAAACGAGTTGATTCTGCATATAATCTTACCATGCATCTAGAATTGCATACCTCTGGGTGCCATTGGAATCCTGTAACAGGATAGTTGTAGCCTTGCACTGTTGAGACATAGGTCTGCGAGATTATTCAATTCATAAATATCACCAAACTATTTCGAAGCTAAGCAATTACATTTCCTACATACTTAAACATCCAAAAGCATTACTGTTAGTATTCTTTTCTTTCAATCACAACTTTCCTAACAATGATTCAAATTTAAATATCAAGTTCTTAAAACCAAAAAAAATGATGAAAACATTTTTTTCATGGTTTGCACCTTGCCACTTTCATCTGTGCTGGTTGTAAGTATTTTGAAGAACCTTGCTAGTTCAGTGTTTCCTTGAATTCGCTCGGGTGACAATCCAAACTGTCAAATAATCACCATGTCAGACAATAACTGTGATCTAATAATTCTACTAACCATCATTATTACAATTACAAAAAAAATATCTGATATTCCAATACATGTCAAGATTTAGTTACAAACTAAATATTTTACAAGTATCTGATTCTCAAATACATATCGAGAAAAGCTTGCTATGTGCCATAACATTCCAAGGATGGGAATGACAGGGAACAATGGGATGTGTTTTGGGGATGGCGGTCCAAGGGGCCAATTTTGGGGGATGGTAGTATATATGGGATCTCTCTCTTGCTCTTTCGCTATATGTATAAATAGATAGAAACTCAACTTTAAACATTCATATAATGTATTAAATTTGATATTCGATGTTTATTGGTTCAATTATAGCACCAATAAAAACTAGAAAATTCATTAGTTTCATATGACAAAAGTCACAATGATAGAATGCCCAACAATAGGCATAGTAGTAAGACTAGAGAAAGAATAAATAACAAATATATTATTAAGTACAATCATGCTTCATTTGGGATATCAATATCAAATTGGCCTTTGACTCCGAGAAACTGTCTATTAATATTAGGTTGTGACTCATCCAATGAGACCCCACCAATCCCTATTGTTAAGAATCAAAATGTACAAAACTGAATACAAAGTTGAGAAAATAGTTGACAATGCAATGTCAATTGTTGAATTATAAATGTTAAAGATAAAGCCAAAATGGTTCATGACATAGTAGCATTACTTGGATCGGGGTTGGCTTAGAAAATTGAAGTATAAATAGATTTCAATTACTAAGGGATTTATTTGGGAAAAAGGCAGGACAGAAATGCTGTTTCTCCATCCAGCACAGCCCAAGACATTTATTTTTATTTTTTCACTTTCGAACTGTAGCCCCTAGAGAGTTGAGAGGTAGTGCCCCTATCACCAAGGAGTAAAAACCTCATCACCAAGCCCAAACCAAGGCCTTGCAAGGCCAAGTGGATCTTCATGGTGCATGCCAATTTTCATAATTTTAATGCTTTTGATTCAAAAAAGTTTGTGGTAAGGCAAATGCTAGTGGGCAATGGACTACGTCTAGGGATGATTAGAGTTTCATAACAATTGGGAGAGCTTGTGGTGAAGATTTTCAAACAAGGCAACTAAAGTCGTATTGTTCTATAACTGAAAACTATATTTTAAGTTTTAACATTGCATCAATCACACAACAACTGAAACTTCAATTATGAAAACATAAAACAAATACACATAACTACACCTTCAAATCAGCTTATCATTCCTTCAGAAAAAACTTACAAGGAAACCTCTACAAAATGTTATTAAACAGCTGCACAAAATTTATCACTGTATGCTCTACTTCTATCTTGCACCTATCTTTATGCTATTTAGAAAAAATCTCCTTATCTCTTGTAAGAGATGAGTTCAAAGATAAGCCTAGATCATTAATGTATATCTACATTTTATTAGACTTAATTAGCTAAATAAAAGACTCACTTTTTACTAAAAGTGAAACGCAAAATTGAATAACTCACATCACTTCTACACATTCACACTAAACCTGTGCAGAAGTTCCTATCCGAGCTAGTAACTTTTTGACTAAAAAGTGGGAGACATCTAACCATCCTAAGGATGCTAGGAGGTATCTCAAACATCCTTATCCATCCAACGATGCTGAAACCTCTTTTAGATGATCGAGGGATGTCTGAAATGTCTCCAAGATGATGGGGGGATATCTTAGACATCATTTCAAGGATGTGTCCCCAATTTCCCTATTGACTAAGGACTGCGAAGAGATATCCTATACCACCTCGCTTTCCCAAGGATGGTAGGGGGATGGGGATACTGAGTGCAAAGGTGGGGATGCACTCTTCTACTATATACAAAGTTATAAAAATATATATTATCTAATGAAGGCCAAATGCAACTTATAGCTTCATGTTGTTTAAAGTTCATGTAGAGTATTACTATATTTTGAGATTAAGCAAAGGAGGAATGTAGCAAGCAATTAACAGTTGAATTCAAATGTAACTAACAAGATCTCTTCATCAGTATGGCATTTCATATGAATCGCAAAACACACAAACCTACAACCATCAAATTTATAGCGAGTAAATTAGTTGAGTTGTGACAACCTTCATACCCATGAACATTTAATGTCATTTCACACTATGAAATATTCCCCTTAATTTTCTTTTTTATTTTCTCAATAAGATTACAAAACAAACACAATAACCCGTTAAGGTTAGAGAAATAAGCCAAAACAACCGAAAGGGAACCCTTCCGCCTTTTGTTCACCGAGAGCCCAAGCTGGGAGGGTGAGAGCATATGGCGTTCCAGGGATCATTAGCACCATAAACTAAACTGCTATTACAATGCACGGGCGGCAAGCTAGCTCCTTTTGCTTATCTAGCAGGATAGAAACTAAACTACTTGGCGGTGAACCAACCAAAGAAATCAACAAGGATTTTCAACACAATCACCACATATTTCTGCGGGAGGACAATACATAGAAACTATCACTCCATCGCATATTTCAGCGGGAGGACAATATCACTCAACCACTTACTCAGTGGGAGGACAAAGTTACAAACTGAATTACAAACAAGAAGGCGGCTATGCCATCCTCTTCCACTTGCACAACAGGAATTGCAAATAAGAAGCAATAAGAATGATTGATCAGTACTACTGAAACATCTTACAAATAGAGATATGAGCATATATAAGAAGTTAAGTGCAGATCTCAAGCTATCCAAAATCACACAGCATAAACACTACTTGCTGTTCTGAAACTGAAAAGCAATGACATGCAAAACCAGCCACACTAGGCAACACCAAAAACTCACAACTCACTCAATTCTACACTAAATCACACCAAATCTGAAACAAATGAGAGAAATAACATAGGCGACCAATTCCCAAACCTCAAACCAGCAACGTGGAAGCTTCAGGAGTGATGCATGCAACCTGGGCACCTCCCAAATGGTACAGGCCTACTGTAGATTTCGATTTGCAGCTAAAAATCAGAATCACCACGTCCCCATCTGCAAATTGGTGATTTATATCGCCCAGGGAGTATGGTTGGATAGAGCCAATACCCAGAATGTGATGATCATCAGGCAGGGAGATATGAACGAAGTAATACTTTAGCCACCACATCCAACAACACCAAAAATTACAGCAGCAAACAAAACTCTCCAAATCCACACATAACGCAATCCATAGGAAACAACCAAGCAATCCAACAAAATCGAACCACAGCTAGGAGTAATGTCTCACACTCGAAACTGCAAAGGATACTTTGGGAGGTTTTCACCCTTGAAGAAGTCTGGAATCATTTCGACAGCATAACAGTGTAAGTTCTCTAGATGACCAAATGAGAGGCCAAGCACCTGTATTTATAGATTTCCCAGTCTGAAATTCAAATCCAAATTATCGCCAAATTTGCCCCCCTCAATTTGCATTTCATTTCCCCAAGGTGAACCCAAGTATGGCGTCCCACTCAAGTCATAATTACACCTAGAGGGAAAAGACCATGATTTTTTGGCATGTAAATACACTTTGTTAAATAAAATAATGTCTCCACATTCACTCTTTTGCGTCCCCCTTCATAACATAAATATTTCGCCCTACAGACTTAGGAAAACAAAGTTATGCACAATTCTCAATAAAATTAATCAGTAATAAAATAATTAAATATTAAACCTTAGGATAAGGAAATAATATTTAATTAAATAACTTATAACTCCAATACTGATTATCATCAAAATAAAGGATGAAGCTAAGCAATGAAAACCACTGAACTGAATTGGATCAAGACCCTGTCCAAGACTGCCAAAAATAGCAATGCTCAAACTGCTACTTACTAAAAATAGTAAGTCATGAAATACTGCTCTGAAAAGCATGATCTTCACACCCAGAGAAAGAGCTTGGAAAGCTCGGTAAAACTGTACCATCCAATCAGCTAGACCCTAACTTACTAAAATAGTAAGTATGCGAACCTCAACTGAATGCGATGCATGTATCATCACTGCGAAGCTCTCTGAAAACCCAGAAAAACTCCACAATCAGAAACTCCAGATTCCAATTGCTTCCCACTCAAAATCCTCTCGGAAGATGGAAACCCTAGTTTTGCCAAAAATAGCCTCCGAGCCTCCTGAATAGGCTATTCTCCACCAAGAATGATCACTAAACCATTACAACTTTGAATTGGGATTCAAATGTTTTTTATTTTGATTTTGGGATGACCCACATTCAGGGATCAATCATCAAACATACTCACTCGTTTCTTCATTCTTCTAGGCAACTACTCTAGCAACCAAAGGTGCTCGTTGAGTAGAAACTAATGCATTTAGAGAATAAATAAGTCTATTTTGAGTATAAATTTTTCATAATTCAAAGATTACATGTCTTATGAATCTCAAATGTTCGAAATTTGAAATTTCAAAGTCATCAGCATTGAAATTATTAATAATATTTTGTTAATTGTTAATGTGTCATAAACAACCAAATACAATCTACATCATCTCCTTCCCCACCTACTATTAATTTTGAGTGTCAAACTATAAGGTAAATCAGAATCATCATTGGGAGTGAAAGATTCCTCAAATATGTCTTCCTCCAATGCCTCCAATGCCTCTCATGTTGTTGCTTCACTATCCAATTCAATAAGTTCTTCATTTGCGAACAAGATATCCACTTCTTTGGCAGCTTGATTAACAAATGGATTGATGTCATCCAGGTCGATGACATCATTAGAATGACCCTCACCTTTTTGGTTCAAAGGCAACAATTGTACTAGACAAGAACAAGGTCCTCGAGGCACTCATTGTAATGTCTTCAGTGACAATTAATTAAATTGATTTTTATTAAGTTATCAAAAAATAAATAAAATATTCAATATTAATTGATTTACTTAAATAATAAAATATTATAATATCACTTTATTAAATAAAGTTTCAAGTTGGCCTTATCTTGTAGAAAGTTCCCAAGGTATTTGTAAGGATGCTGGCTGGGAGAAGTAAAGTATGCTTGAATTTGATGAACAGTTTATGATTTCTGAAGACAAAAACCTTCAGGAGTTGATAGGAGCTAGACATAAACCTGGTTCTTCAAAGGGATGGATTCACGATGGAGTTCACAACTGAACCAAATTTGTGAAGTCTCCATTAGAAACAAATTTGTAAGGTTCAGTGTGTTAATGCATTAGTAGCTTCTGCAAGATAAGACTCTCCTAACTCATTAATCTCCTCTATTCTGTTATTGGCTTATTCATCTATGCTATTAGATTATCTGATTCATGCTTTATATAACATTGATCATAATTATGATATTGACAATTGGATAAAGATAGATTAGATCGACGACTTGCTTAACATAGTTAAGCGTCGATCTAAATGCTATCGGACTAGTAACCCGATAGCATATTAATGTCGATTCATTTATGAATCGACATTAATATACTATCGGGGTATTAATCCGATAGCATATGAAATGCAATTAGTTATCAGACTTATTTACTTTGACACCGATTTACTATCGGGTGTGTTTACCAGTCTGTTATCATCTACAATGACACCGATTTACTATCGGGTGTGTTTACCAATCTGTTATCATTTACAATGACACCGATTCACTATCGGGTGTGATTATCGAACTGTTATTATTTGCAATGATACCGATTCATTATCGGGTATGTTTACAGATTTGTTATCATTTACACTAGCACCGATTAGTTATCATTGAATGGATCGGTTGATATTGGTAAGAGTCACGACCAAGTGACATCTTGGTCGGACATGTCTAAAAGACATGTCCGATCAAGGTGCCACTTGATCGTGACAACCGTACTATATATACATCATTCAAAAGAAAGGAGATGACATTGAAATCGATACATGTTCATCCTCCATACCTGCAGCAAACAAAAGAAAAATATTATTGTCATAGTGTTGTGACGTATTCACACATCGCCCCATTGCGAATGGGGACCCCTGCTTTTCGCTTTCTAGGATTAGTCCTCTTAGCTTAGTTCTAGGTTAGTGTTGAGTCTTTCGCTATGAACCTTTGCATTGAAGAGGTATAGTGGGTCAAGAGGTCAGAGGTTGATCAAGTTTGTCTCTTTAAGATGAACCGAGGTTCGACACTTCCTTTACCTAGCCAAGATTTTATCACTTCCACTTCTCCCAACACTGCCCGTGGGTGCCCAGGCCCGATCACTCTCATTTCCATTCCTCGCCTTCGCCATCACCATTCCACGCTTTCATCCTTTCGTCTTTCTCTTCATTCCATAACCCTCCATCTTAATGGCTTTCCACTTCCCCTTTCCTACCATCACCATTTCACCCTACCCTTTCCACTTCCATATCCCTTACCTTCTACCTCTCTTTATCTTTTATCACCTTCACCTAACATACTCATCTACTACCCTTCACCTACATTTAGTCCTACCACTACACCCTCACCTCCCTTCACTTAACTTAAACCTACCCTTCCATCTTACACCCTCACCTCCCTTCACTAACTTCCTTTCCACCTTACCCCTATCCCTATTCTATCCTAACATCTCTCTTCCCCTCATACCTTCTATCTCACACTCCCTTTAGCCTACCATCCACACTAACTTCCTTTCCCCCTTTATTCCCCTAAAATCACCTATTCTAACCCACATCCCATAAGTCTCACTTCCTTTATTTCCCTAAGCTTACCTCTACCTCTACCCCTACCCCTAACCTTCTTACCCATCTATCCCACCTTTCCTTCCCCTAGTCTAAACCTCATCCCATTATAACCTAAACCCCTCTACCCTTTCATTACCCCCTCATACCTCCCATTACATTTTACTCCCTAACCTTCCCTAACTCCATCCACTACCTCTTATACCTCCTAAACCGACGCCTCTCCTACTTCCATCATTTATATCCCTTATGTCCCCCTTTCCTCCAACATCCCATTTCCCCTCTTTCTCCACGTAGCAGCTTCCCTTACCACTTCCCTCACATTCCTCTCATCACCTTTTTGGGCCCCACTTTAAACTCAAAATGGAGAATTGAATTAACTTTTTATTAAAAATTCTTGTTGGGACCCACCGAGCTTTAGCCTGGGGATTTTAAGTGTTTTTAATTACCATGCCACATATTGCTTGGGCCCCACAAATCTTAAATGGAGATTTTAAAAGCTTGTTTTAAGGCATAGTATTTTCTTTGACTTCCTTTACCACCGTAGCCTTGATTGGGCCCCACCAAACTCTAAGGTAAAGGAAAAAGTTTTTGAGACATTTTTTATTTTTTATTTGTTTAAAAGGAAAGCAGCCACCTCATCATTTTATTTGGCTCCTAATATTCCCAACACATGCCACGATGAAACACAATGTAAGGTGTGGCACTTAGGAAATAAACAAGCTGGCCTTTGAAGTGGAAATGTGTCACATAAACAAAACATTGGGGGGGATTTAAATTCAAAATCAAATCATAAGAAGACCAGGGCAGGCTCGAATATGATCTACAGCAGAAGAGCATAAAACTCTCAATTTGAACAAGGCAGAGATAAAGGTAGTTAACTTCCTGCATGGGGGAAAGGTGAATCAGACTTATTTTGAAGGTAATCTCAATCATGTTGATGCGAATTTCACCAAGTGTCATCTTTCAGGGTCCAATCTGGTGGAAGGTGAAGAATATTAGATTTCAAGACAGTAGTACCGAGAGATAATTCATTTCCAGATTGATAAAGCTAATAATGTTGTTAAGTTTTGTTTGATTCTTCTTAATTGAAATTGTCTTCTTTTTTTTTTACTTTCAGGTGAAAAAATAAAAAACTCAGGAAAATCAGAGCAGACCAGACCTAAATCAATTCAGGAAGCAGGATTCAAAAGGAGCAGACCTAATTAGATGCAAGCCATCACTAAATTTACAATCAGACCTGATTTGAGGTCAATTTCTGCTCGAGATGAAGCAAAAGCAACTTGTTTGAAGCCTAGTTCTGTGCTTAATTCAAGGTTGAGGCAGAAGGATCTTAATTTGAATAACGAAGAGCAGATTGGGGGTATTTCTACAGACCTGGTCCATATTAGATTCAGGTTGAATTTCATCAATCTGAAAGTGACAGATTTATGGGAAAAGGAAACCTGAATTTTACAAGGAAGAAGTGAATTCAACACAATCTAGGACAATTTCATTAAGCACAACTGCTTGGGCAAATGAGGACAAAATCACCGGTTTTCCTGAGACTTGAGCGTGTAAAATTGGAGAAAATTGGAGACCCTGGGCTAGATTATCAAATTTTGCTCATGTACCTTCCAAAGGTACAGGAGCGAATTCTTCTTAGGCTCTCTTTGTGCTTCTAATTTGGATGGAAATCTCACTTTAGAGTGTTGATTGGAGAGGAATCAAATTGAACTTACCTCTGGGGACGAATTTAAACAAGCTTGAACTTAGAAATTTGGAGAAGCAGCTAAGAATTTGAGCACAAGCATAAAATTCGCTCCCGACCCTTCCAAAGGTACAGGAGCAAATTTTCTTAAAAACACCTTCTTGCTCCTTACTTGGATCCAAACTCATGCCTTCGAGGCTTGATTGAAAGAAGCTTGAGTTATGTGTGCCTTTAAGAGTGAATTCAAACCAAGTTGAATGATGAAGTCTGGAGAATTTGAACAATATTGTCAATTTCGCTCCTGACCCTTCCAAAGGTACAGGAGCGAATTTTTCTTAGAGCCCTCCATTGCTTCTAAGTTGGACCAAAATCCTTGCTCCTATGGCGTGATTGAAGAGGAAATGATATATGCATGCCTTGAAATTGAATTGAAACAAGTTTGAATAGCAAAACATGAGGAATCTGAGCCAAGAAGCATATTTCGCTCCTGACCCTTCCAAAGGTCCTAATTTCTCACTCAAGCAATTGAACGGATCTTATTAGGGAACAAACCAACTTGATCATGATGGAAGAAGGATTCAAAAGCTAAGTTCAAGGTGAAGGTCCTAATTTCTCACTCAAGCAATTGAACGGATCTTATTAGGGAACAAACCAACTTGATCATGATGGAAGAAGGATTCAAAAGCTAAGTTCAAGGTGAAGTATTGAGGAATGGTGAAGGAATTGAATCAAAAGAAGAATTTCGCTCATGTCCCTCTCTAAGGGTCCAGAGCGAAATCTCTTGGAAGGACCTCCTATCTCACCTAAAACACTAAGAAGATCTTGTTTTAAGCAAAGTTGGGAGCAGATTGACTTGAGCACGATGAGAAGAGAATTTCAAAAAATCAAGTCTAAGGCAAAGTGATAGGAATGAAGTGTGAATTGAGTCAAGAGGAAGAAATTCGCTCATGTACCTTCCAAAGGTACAGGAGCGAAATCTCTTGAAGAAGAATGTTTAGTTAATCAAGATATCAAGACAAGCCTTCTTGAAGGTAATTTAAGCCTTTGTTGCAGCATGAGCCTTCTAATGATAATGAAAATTGAGTATGTGAGTGAGAAAACTAAGATCAGCCCTTAGTTCGCTCAGGTAACTTCCAAAGGTACAGGAGCGAAATGCATTGAGGATGAGTAATATGCTAATGATGGTGTGTTGTAAGTCTTCTTCATGGTGGTTTCAAGTGTTCAAGCATCCTAAACTTCATGCAGATCGTGAGAACTAAGCTTGCCTTCATCAAATATTGATGAAAATTTGACTTATATCCTAGCTCGCTCATGCCCCTCTCTAAGGTACCAAGGCGAAATTCTATTAAAGGCAATTGCATTATGGTAAAAAACCGAAAAGATCAAGAGAAGACTAAGTGCAAGTCAACCTAGAAACATTTGATGCATTAATAAACCAATCTCACTTTGGCGGCAAAAGCAAATTCGAATTTTTTAAAGAGAAGTCGGCCAGCTAAAGGGAAATACAATTGATTTATTCATCCAAACAAAGTCGGCTTTCATCAAAGAAGTGCATTCTCCCATAAAAGAGCCTATATAAGGGAGGTTGATTCTTAAATTATTCATCATTCATTTCAAACATTCTTCTTCAAAGAGCGAAATCCTTCAGCAGTTAAGAAGCAAATTCCAGATTTGTCAACAATCTTCACAAGCCGAATTCGACAAGAGAGAATTTGAGGAGCAACTGAATTCATCAAGGCAAATTTCAAAAGCAGATTTCATTAGACAGATTGGTGATTGAGGAGGCAAATTTCAGGTCTTATAGAGATCAGTCACTTTAAGGCGCAGAGTACATCCTAACTACAGCAAAATTCAATAAAGGAAGGACTGAATTCATCACAGCAAGAGAAAATTTGCTCAAGAAAAGGACAATCTCCCCTAAACCATCACCTATCAGACCTGCAAATCACATAAAATCAGAGATTGTATAAGCTATATATCATGTGTTTAATGTTCATTTGTTTGTTTTGCAGCAGGAAAAGAAAGAAATCAGAAAGACCAGGTTGGAGGAAGATCGGAACGAGGATCTCAAGAAGAATATTTCAACATCAAGGTCAAAGGAAGACCTCTTCAAGAGGATCTCATAGGCAAACACAAGAGAGCCAAGGAAGGGTACATCGTTCATCAAGTATATCAAGGACGATGGAGGATCGATAAAAGTTATCACAGAGGAAGTACCAGACAAGGTGGCATCCTAGTCACTTTTCCTCCAGTCAGATAGGTCCACATCAGCATGTCCAGATTCAATGTACCTGACTCATTAGTGATAACACAAACTTCGAGGCACCTACCCCTGTTTCCTATTGGTTCTAATGCATTGAATGTAATTTTCTCATTGGCTAAAAGTTTTTGTTGTAACAAACCCTAATTAGGGTTTTCATCTTGTAATCCTAGCCATTCATCCTAAATCAATCTAAGCCATTGAAATGTAAAGGGCTCTCTATATAAAGCCCTGGCTCTTCATTTGTAAAGGTTAGTAGTCAGAGAATAAATAATGGTTAGTCAGGGGTTAGAAGGTGAATAATTAGTTGATAGAGGTTAGAATAGCTAATGATTGATAACAAATAGAATAGCAATTAGAGTAGAATAGAAAGAGAAGGCAAAGATTGTTGCCAAGATGTTGTTGTAAAAGACTTGTAAAACTTAATTGAAGAAATGGTGAAATCTATGGGTCAATTCAACAATTTGCATGGTCTCTATACTTCTCATATTTGATTTCATGTTATTAGATGAGTGGAAGAAATGTGTTTGATTGATGGTGAAATTCGTATATCCATACTACTAGCAGTTTGTTGATTGCAAACTTGCCTTGTGTAGTCAACTGGAATCATTCAGCTTAAGCTTAACTTCAATTGTCGCTTCTTCATTGACATGCATCAGCCTGATGGTGTCTATGCCTGTAGCGATGGTCTGAACATCATAAAGCTTTCCTTTGAAGATCGCACTAACCTTGTGGAGATGGTCCTAGGATGTCAAAACAAGACTTAGTTAGAATTTCATCAAAGGTCATTCATTGCTCCTACATTTTTAGTCATTCTTAGGACCAGTTTAAGTCTCTATTCCCCGAAACCCTTATCTTTTGACTTTTTTTGAAAATCTGTTAGTGTTAGAAAAATCATGTTCCTTCGTTTGGAAAGAGAGTAACACGGACAAGCTTTCTCTGAAAGTACGTAAGGCCCCTTGAAGAAACAGCATACACAACGACCACTGGTGCTTATCCACACGTAGAGATCCTACAAAAAAAGAACCTTGAAGTCATCCCGATTGATCCTTTTCGCGACATCTTCAGCATTCGGAGACTTTAATCAAGAGAGGATAAGGTACCTTTGGGTATTTTATTCTGTGTTTGGTCGTGTACAAAATACACATCAACACATAGTCATAATACCAAAATTGAAATACACCGTCAAACATATAACTTGTTTATTAAATTGGAAATTGCAATAACATTTACATGGTATCAGAGCCAAGTTGATCAAACTTGAGGCTATTCAATTTCGTGAAACAAATTTAAGAATCAAGATTGAACAAGATGGGAATGAAACATAAGAATATAGATGAAGACCTACAAGTCCTAAACACTAACTCCACCAAGCAAAACAAGAAAAGGCAGTTTAGAAAGAGAAAAGGTCGTCAAGGCAAGAATACTTCAAAGAAGGACTTATTTCACATTCAATGTTACAGATGTGATCAGTTCGAACACTATGTTGCAAAGTGCCCGGAAAGAACCAAGAAACATGCTACATTTGCCAAAATAGGAAAGACTAAAGGGGAAGATGGCTCCGGAAAATATGTATTCTACTCAGCACTCACAAGCCAAGCTTCTAACAAGATCAACCCATGGGTGATTGACAGTGATTCATCCAGGCACATCACAGGGTTCAGAGAAGTACTTGACTCCATGACAGAGGAGAGTGATGAGGACGTAACCATTGGAGATGACTCCACACATCTAGTCAGAGGAATAGGAACCTACACCATCAAATTGAAGATAGGCATATCCTTGCGGCTCGAAGGAGTACTATATGTCCCTGGCATCAAAAGAAATCTAGTCTCCATATCAGCACTGGAAGATAACGGATACAGAGTGACATTCATGGACAACAGAGTATTGGCTTGGCCAAAGAACTCTTCAATCAAGAAGGCAAAGACCATTAGATAGAGACGAGGCTATTTGTATGAGCTGTGCACAGAACCCAACCTAGCCCTAATCCATGAAGCCACTAATGCAAATGAAGTTTGGCATAGAAGATTAGGCCATCTGAATTTTAGGGCTTTATCTTCAATGGGAAACCTTGTCACAGGTCTACCCAAGTTAAAGCAAGATCATTCAGGGGCATGCAAAGGATGTGCCCTAGGTAAAAATACCAAAGGTACATTCCAAAATAGTACTAGGAAAACTAGTAAAATTCTAGAGTTAGTTCATTCTGATGTATGCGGACCTATGTTTGTATCCTCTCTAGGGGGATTCTTGTATTATGTAATATTTGTTGATGACTACTCTAGGAAGACTTGGATCTACTTTTTGAAAAATAAAGAATCAGAAGAGATCCTCTCTAGGTTTAAAGAATTTAAATCACTAACTGAAAACCACTCAGGAAACAAAGTTAAAACCCTAAGAACCAACAATGGGGGAGAATACACATTAGATTCGTTTAAAGAATTTTGTAGAGATAATGGGATTAAGAGGGAGCTCACTATACCTTATAACCCCCAACAAAATGGGGTAGCTGAAAGGAAAAATAGGACTATAGTTGAAGCTGCCAAGGCCATGATTCTAGATCAAAACCTTAACACAAATCTTTGGGCAGAAGCATCCAGCACCGCTGTATATATACAGAACAGATGCCCTCACTCCCATCTTGAAGACAAAACTCCTGAGGAAGTATTCACTAAAATTAAGCCAGATATTAGCCACCTTAGGATATTTGGATGTCTTGTCTATATCCATGTACCTAAAGAAAAAAGACTAAAACTAGAGCCTTCTGGAAAAAGAGGATTGCTTGTAGGATATAGTGAAACCTCCAAAGCCTACAGAATCTATGTACCTGGTCAAAGAAATATTGAACTAAGTAGGGATGTAATCTTTGAGGAGGACCTAGCCTTCAAAAGAGCTCAGAGCTTCATAGAACCTGAAATCCCTACCTCTAACTTAGATGAAAATCCTGCTCCTGAGTTTCAGAGGGAGAACCTAGATGAAACTGAAAATGAAAATGAACACTCACCTAGAAATCTCAAGAAAAGACCACTATGGGCCACCAAAACAGTAGAAGAAGCTCAGGGGTTTGCTGCTCCTTCAGGGACCTTCAGAGAAAGCAAAAGGCCTAATAAATTTACTAGCTATGTTGCTCTTATGAATGATCTATCTAAAAACGAACCTGACAATGTAACAGATGCCCTTAAACATCAAGTATGGAAGGATGCTATGTCTGAAGAGTATCAATCCATAATGAAAAATGATGTATGGGAGATTGTTCCTAGGCCAACTAAGAAATCTGTTGTTTCTTGTAAATGGCTTTTTAAGATCAAACATGCAGCAGATGGCAGTATTGAAAAACATAAGGCAAGATTTGTAGCCAGAGGGTTCTCTCAAAAGGAAGGAATAGACTATGAAGAAACATTTTCTCCTGTATCCAGATATACCTCAGTAAGGACTATGCTAGCCATAGCAAGAACAAAGGGATAGAAGGTACATCAAATGGATGTAAAGACAACTTTTCTCAATGGAGAGATATCTGAAGAAGTATACCTAGAGCAACCTGAAGGGTTTGAGATTCATCATGCAGAGTCTCATGTGTGTAGACTCAAGAAAGCTCTATATGGGCTTAAACAGGCTCCCAGGGCCTGGTATGAAAGAATTGACACATATCTATCAAAACTAGGCTTCTCTAAAAATGATGCAGATCCTAATCTCTACTACAAACAGAATAAAGGTGATATGCTAATATTGATTTTATATGTTGATGACTTATTAATCACAGGAGAAGATCACCTTATAGATCAATGCAAGAAAGAGCTATCCAAAGAATTTGATATGAAGGACTTGAGATTCCTTCACTATTTCCTAGGGTTGGAAGTATGGTAGAATTCTGATAACATTGTTCTAAACCAAGGCAAGTATACCTTGGACATCCTGAAGAGATTTGGAATGCTGAACTGCAGACCCTGACCGCTCCAATGGAAACCAATCTTCATAAACTTAACGAAGTAGCAGCAGAATCACGTTCTACTAACCCCACTCTATACAGGCAAATGATTGGGTCTCTTATGTATCTGGTAAATACAAGGCCAAATATCTGCTATGCAGTAAATGCTTTGAGTCAGTTTATGTGTGAGCCAAAGGAGATACACCTGGTTACAGTAAAACACATTATGAGATATTTACAAGGCACCTTAAATCTTGGTCTCAAGTATGAGAAAGTTAATCTTAATCTATACGGATTCACAGATTCAGATTGGGCTGGAAGTGTAACTGACCAGAAAAGCACCTTCGGGTGCTGCTTCAGTTTGGGATCAACCATGATATCCTGGATCAGCAGAAAGCAGTCTTCTGTAGCGCAAAGTTCCACCGAGGCCGAATACATTGCAGCCTCCATGGCTGCCCGAGAAGCAATGTGGCTTAGAAAGTTACTTGTGGGATTGTTTGGTGAACCTATGAAACCTACTATCATCCATTGCGACAATCAAAGCTACATAAAACTTTCAATGAATCCAGTGTTCCATGATAGATCTAATAATTATTAAATGTTTGAATCTTCTAGAAGCAAGTTAGGGTTTCACCAAGCAAGTATTTATACAAGTGTTTTTTTATCCCACATTGCTTGTGTGGTGAAAGTTGGAGCTGAAAGCAAGTATATGAGAGGAACTTCAGCATTATTTTATTATTATTTCTGCCAGGTGTCTCCATGAGAGCGATTTTTTTTGGGTGAATTTTTTTTAGCAAGGCATTTTTGTGAAGTGTGGGATTGAGGATTTATTTTCCTCCATTTTTTTCCAGCTTGCTGATTTATTCCTCTTGGCTGCCATTAAAGACCAGTTTCAGATTTTCGATTTTGCTAAGTTTGGTGATTTTTTCCAAATTTAGCAATTTTTGGTGAAAGTTTTGCGAATTTGTGTTTGGAGACCTTGGGCGATTTTTCCTCCACCATTGTTGCTTGCTGTTCAGACCTTCATTTCTGCAGATTGCTGCCATTGGCATCAATTTTCAGATTTCCATTTTAGCGCTAGACTTGGGAAAATTTCGATTTTGCTTGGAGGCCACATTTTGGTGGATTTTTCATGCATGTTTGTTGGCTGTCATCATTTCCAGCCTGCTGATTCGCTTCAGATCTGAGGTTTGCTTCAGATTTTGACCTCCATTAATGGCTGCCATTAATTTTCAGATTTAAGTTTTTATTGCCCAGCCAATTCTAACTTAAATATTTAGCATTTGGAGACATTTTGTGGAGTTTTCTGTGCACTTTTTAGACCATTTTATCGCTGTTGCAGGTCTGAAACTCCATTGTTAGGCGGTTGTCCTCAGAAATTTCATTTCCAGCCACCTAACCAATTTTGGCGAATTTGCTTGGGGCTGTTTCCTAAGCCATTTTTCATCATTTTCAGAGATTTAAACCACTTTGCAAGGTGCTGGTTGTCTTCAAAATTTTGACCTCCATTGTTGACTGCGGAAGGTGTCTTCAGACATTCATTGTGTGAAAACACAACCTTTCACACCTTTCCTAAGTCATCATCAATCCGGTGCGATGTCGAAGTCAGGATACAAGGAAAGGAAAGAGCTGCTGAAGACGTTGGAGATTGGATTTTATCCAGAGTTCAAGATTTCATCCAGATGGAGGGAGATCACTGATACCAACATGCATTTCCTGGACTTCGACCAGATGCAGCGTTGGATGTTCGGATCCAGAGATCAAGTTCCTTCTCCAGCATATGCGAATATTATGAAGAGTGGCATTTTCCATGCCGCTGGGTTTCCATAATCCATACAATGCAGTGAGTTGATCCTAGAGTGTGCACGATGTTACGATCCGCTCACAAGAATGATCAAGAGTCCGAAGGGTGTTGTCATCGCCTACCTTGCTGAGGATGCCATTGCTGAGGTATTCGGAATTCCACGCAGTACAGACATGAAGGATGTGACCAAGGAAGATTATGCAGACAGATACACGAAGAAGATGGGTGTATGCAAGAGTTTAATTAATAAAGAATGGATGATTGAACCTAGAAATCATCATTCCAAGGCTCCCAAGACACTTATGTGCGTAGATTTTAAGGAGGAATATAGTGATTTGATATTCCTACTCAACAGAGTGATGGGAATGCCGCAGGGAGCAATATTTCATGGATGGATGTTCTACTTCATCCAGGATTGTCTTAAAGGGACACTAGTGAATTGGTCTAAGATCATAAGCGACAATCTGGATTTTCAGTTGAGGAATGTAGAGAGGTCCAAGTCATTCGCCATGACTTCTTACCTGGTGTACCTGCTTGCACGGTTTGTTTCATACAAAGGATTAATATGCAAAGGTGAAGTCGGGAATGGGCAAGGACAGTTTAAGAGTTATGAATGCTACCCCCAGTTGAGTATGCACAGAATTGAAGACTATAAAAGAGTGAATGATGCATTCACTATGTACATCACACGGATGCTGTAGGGCGGAATCCACAGAAGATTGTCCAAGGAGGCAACAGAGTTAATAGAGAAATATGGATCATGGTATATATAGTTTCCCACTTTCACATACCTCAGGATTCATGGGTTTCAATCTGAACCCTACAGGCTTCCTAGGTATCCTACTGACAGAATGATATTGTTGGAAGTGGTAAGATAGCTTCTAGAGTTCGATGTTATCCAGAGAGAGAAGCACAGGACAAGAATGACATTCCCTATTTCAGTTGGGAAGACGTCAGAGGTCTGCCAATCCGCCATAGCTGCCAGCACTGCAGGTGAGGAGATTGCATTCTACAGATTTGCTACCTACAAGAAAAGAGAAAGATTTGATCCAGACAAGAAGGTCGGAAGGATCAGAGGAGAGAAGTTCACTCACAAGGTTGACATAGAGGATTATTGGGCTAACTTAATGGATGAACAAGCAGTAAAGAGAAGAATGCGGTCCAGAATGTCAGTGGATTTCATGAGGAAGTGTGGACTTTTCCTCATCCTTGATCAGGTATTAGATGATAGAGATCATACACACCCACATTATGAGAATGAAATGAAGAAGGCAATCCTATTGCCAAATTGGTCAGAGTCAGAGGAGACTGATCTGAATATATTGATGAGAGAAGTCTTGAATTTCTCCCGCACATGGGTAGATATGCAGATGAACAGATTAGTTGACATGGGTGTCCCCTTCACTTATGAGAGGATGAAGACAGAAGAGTCTACTTCCGAGGATAATCAGAGGACTGTCAGTGATGTCAGGATTCATGCAGACGAAGAGAGTCAAGCTCCCAAAAGAAGGAAGAACATGCATGGAGAAGTCAAGGCTAGAGAGAAGAAGATTGAGGATATGAAGAAGAAACAGAAGACTATCATTCCTTCACCCCCTCCTAGTGTCTCATCAATCGAAGTGATTGAAGTAACAGAACAGGATAAGGAGACTCAGTAGTGTTCCAACACAGTGATACTACCAGAGAATACTCAGGAATTTCATGCCACAGCAACATCTGCACCTCCTGATGAGAATGATGACCAGCCGGGATCCCCTACTATCCTTTTGGAAGTTAGTTTGGGAAATGATGTATATGATTGGACTAGGAATAATCCTGATGATAATGATGAAGTTATCTCGGCACTGAAGGACCTTGATCAAGAAATATGTCTTGATGATGGTATGGAGATGACCGCTATTCCTGAATGGTTGAGGAAGAGTATGGAAAAAAGTAAACAAATGATAGAAGTACAGCCTATTGAGGATATTGATGACTACCTAGCTAGGAGTGCTAAGAAGAAAGAGCCCAAGAGAGCGGAGATTTTGTCGCACATAGCTAGAGATGAGACCGGAATGCGGATTGCGCAGATTGCTGTTCCTAGAGCAGGCGTGACAGTGGACACTGCTACTCCCATGGATTTCCAGATCACTTCAGTTGCCCTTGGTCGTCCATCTGCAGGGCAGGAATTTCAGGAGATTGGTGACAACCTCCAAGCAATCAATGCCAAGTTAGACACAGCGATTGCGGAGAATGAAAGGTACAAAGAAGAAAATATTAGACTCAGAGAGTATATTGCAGGGACAAGGCGTGGGGATCCCACCCTTATTTCCCCTATTGCAGTTGACCATGGAATACATTCACACTACGAGGTAACGAGAGGTACACACTCCGAGGTGGAAAAGTGGATTGAAAGCACAAGAAGGCAGGCAGATGATTTCCTTACTCAGTTTGTCCAAGCATATGATAAGACAACAATGCTTGTATTCAGAATCCAGTATTTGGAGGGAGTTTGGGAAGAATTCCGGCCTATCCAAGAGAAGACTATTCCACGCCTCCTGGCATTGAAGAAGGTTCCTAATTCCATTTTGGTCAGCGAGAACATTGTGCACAGTGGAGACATATATAATTTCCATGGCTGGTATTGTGCACTAGCTTTGAAGAAATCAGCTTATGAGAACGCCCAATCGAGTTGTATGGAGATGGAAGGATTAATTCAGGACATTCAGATGAAAATCCTTGCCTCGATTGAGGAATTATTGGGTGTTGATGTTAGTGATGCTAGTGGTTTACACTTAGCCGAATTAAGAGACAAGATAAAATTTATGTATTTTTGCCAGTTGGACCCTTTGCAGAAGAGTCAGATAGATGACTTGGTCTCTTTGTTGATTCATGTTCATAATTCGCAGAAGCTCATACCTGAATGGGAGAACACTTTGAATGCTTGCTCGGATTCATTGGATGTGATTGATTTACAGCAGGATACCTTGCCTAGCATTTCCATGGAGTTAGATTCAGTTTTGGCTAGATTCTTGGAGTATGCTAAGAGAGAGAGAGATGCAGGGAGGAATCTTCTAGAAGATTCTCTATATGATGGCTAGGTATCTTTCTATTGGGCCATATGTTGGTGGCACCATTTTTGATGTAACCCTAATTAGGGCAATTCTAGGGTTTTGTTGGCATGATCTCGGCCGTTGATCTTAGATCAATCTGGGCCATCCATTTTGTAAGAGACTCTATATATGCCCCTTTGTCTCTCATTTGTAAGAGAGAGTTTTTGTAGAATTGTTGGTATATGCTACAGCTATTTGAATCCTAATCATTGTTCAATTGTTGGTGATTTTGCTCTTCAAGTGTTGTATTTGCATTCATGGTTCTCAATTCCTCCAAGTTAGATTAGAATTTAGATTAGAATTTATTTTCATGTATGTTAGATTGAATGGAAGATTTGTTGAGTATATTTGTGTGGAATCCTTAATCCATACCACTAGCCTCTTTCCGCTGGTAAGTGCGCCTTGTGTGGTCAACTGGAGTTTGAGTAAGCATAACTTCAACTATTACGCGTCCGTTGACAAGCATCAACTTGGATGGTGTCTTCGTTTGATGGTAATAGTTTGAAAATCATTAAGTATACCTTAGATGATTGCACTAAGCTTGTGTCAATACCTGATTGTGAGACCTTGCTTGGTTTGATTCCACTAAATCCATTCACCATTTCCTACATTCCTAGGATTAGAATAGATTTCCTGAACCCTATTCTTTTCCCCCTTTTTTAGTAAGAAGTAAATCCAGAGCCTTATTGATAAATCTTAAGTTGTCAACACACCTATTCTGCATCATTCATGATAATCCAAACATTTGCGTAAGTCCCCAAAGTGAAACACAGCTATTCACATCAACCACTGAACTTACCCACTCATCAAGACCTGACATGTAGAAACCTTGGAATCACATTAGTTGATCTCATCCTTAGCATCTGAGGTGATTTTGTTCAAGAGAGGGTAAATTACTTTGGTAATTTATTCTGTATTGTTATGTGCATAAAAAACACATCAACAGTATGATAGAAAGGTAATCTGCTTTAAGATGTTTAATGTGTAAACTTCTTTTGTCATGTTGAGACATTCTGGGTTTTACCCCCTGTGTTCATATCTAATAGGTGACGATCTCTCAGATTATGAACACTTGTATGCAGACATCATAAGGTGACGATCTTATGATTCTCAAACCAGTTATCATGTTGGATCTCTGGTATGTCATGGATGTGCCATGATGGTGTTGTGATAAAACATTTGAATAAAATGTTTGTGCACATATCACAACCTAGATAAGATGAGGATTCAACCATCCTCATATGTTTATCCTTAGTATTGCATGTTTAGGCAATACTGATATCACGTGTTCAGGTGATATCTTGTCATAATAAAATGATGAATCTTTTATATCACATGGTTAGGTGATACTCAATGTCACATACTTAGAGTGATGTTTTATATTTGTATCTTATGTCCTGATGGTACTTCATATCATATGTATAGATGATATATATTCTTGGAGACTGACATTATGGAAAAGAAATGTGATGCAGGTTACTTTATCTATCTTCCAAAGCTAAGAGGGAGTGTTAATGCATTAGTAGCTTCTGCAAGATAAGACTCTCCTAACTCATTAATCTCCTCTATTCTGTTATTGGCTTATTCATCTATGCTATTAGATTATCTGATTCATGCTTTATATAACATTGATCATAATTATGATATTGACAATTGGATAAAGATAGATTAGATCGACGACTTGCTTAACATAGTTAAGCGTCGATCTAAATGCTATCGGACTAGTAACCCGATAGCATATTAATGTTGATTCATTTATGAATCGGCATTAATATACTATCGGGGTATTAATCCGATAGCATATGAAATGCAATTAGTTATCAGACTTATTTACTTTGACACCGATTTACTATCGGGTGTGTTTACCAATCTGTTATCATCTACAATGACACCGATTTACTATCGGGTGTGTTTACCAATCTGTTATCATTTACAATGACACCGATTCACTATCGGGTGTGATTATCGAACTGTTATTATTTGCAATGATACCGATTCATTATCGGGTATGTTTACAGATTTGTTATCATTTACACTAGCACCAATTAGTTATCATTGAATGGATTGGTTGATATTGGTAAGAGTCACGACCAAGTGACATCTTGGTCGGACATGTCTAAAAGACATGTCCGATCAAGGTGCCACTTGATCGTGACAACCTTACTATATATACATCATTCAAAAGAAAGGAGATGACATTGAAATCGATACATGTTCATCCTCTATACCTGCAGCAAACAAAAGAAAAATATTATTGTCATAGTCATAATACCAAAATTGAAATACACCGTCAGACATATAACTTGTTTATTAAATTGGAAATTGCAATAACATTTACACAGTGTTTATTTAAAAATAGAAATATTTACAAATACTAATGATCAATAATGTTTGGTGATGTATTGGACACTTTTATATATTATAAATTCATTATTGATCTGTCGTTTCATTAATATTATCTGCCGCATTCAATATTTGCATTTCTTGTGAGTTTGATTAACTGATTTTGATATTAGCGGTGGCATGAGTAAGAAATTTGATATTGGAGTGGAGCTATATTAAGGAGAATGGGCAAGTCGAATTCATAAAGGCCTGGCAGATTAATGTTTGAATATTATTACCTAAAATCGTGGCTTGATGAAGTGGGCGGAGGAACACTAAGGCTGCCAATTAATATTTGTTTGTGGGACCCGATACATCATTTGTTTTCTTTGAGAGTTTGCATAAGCGAATAAGAGCAAGTATCCTATTATTGAGAATGCCTAAGTGCCGACTATTGATGAATATTTCATATTGACCTTGGAGCGAAGGTATCATTAGCGTGAGGAGGAACTCAGCAGCATAACAGATTCATGAGCTGGCGAATTGAAGAGGTATAAGTTTGTGGTGACTGTGAAGAGCTTGGGAAAGGGACGAGCTGCCAATAGCGCCACTGCCAAGGTGCCCATTGTTTCAAATTTGTGACTTTCCAGTGGTCTGGAGCACACTCACAAAGGTCTAGGCGGAGTTGAGGCGTATGTTCCATACAACATTACAAAAGGAGTCCTTTTTCCATGACTAGGACTACCCAACAGGTGTCTTACTGCATTCAGACGGGTATTAAAACAATTACTCTTATTGCCAGTGTGTCTATCGACACCCACCAATAAGCAACCGAATAAGGAATGCTGTCTCTAAGGTGCAAAAACTAACGGGTACCTCATTCAATTTGTTTTGTAATTCAAAGTCTCCTATTCTTCCTGTCAATATAATCAGAGGATATTATTCTGTCTGCAATGCCCAGAACTATGAATGTGGTTTTCTGTATGTGAAGGAGATTTCAGTTTTCACTTTATTGTCAATACATGTTCTGGTTTAATTCACAGACTTGTTCTGGGAACTGTTTCGAATGCTCTTTGCAAATTGATAAAGTATCTCTTGGCATATGGGGATATGGTCTCTTTCACTTATACATCAACATGTTTCTCTTCTTGGTGTGAATGCTAAAAAAATTGGCTCCAATTGCATTCACACCTATAAGCACTACAAGGCTAGAAAAAAACACATAAACCCAACATTTGAAGATTTGGTGTGCCAACACCATAAATCTCCCACCACAAATCTATGAACAAATTTTTTAAAAAATATATAACATTAAGTAAAAGTTCTGTTGTTACCTGAAATTACTTACTCTTAAAATCTTCAAGATCAATCATACATGCAACCAAATGTCAAGTCATTCTTATCACATCAATGTCAACCATGTATCTTTCCTATCAAATAGTCAAGTCTTTAGGTATTCACTAAAAAAAGTATGCAAGATGTTCATCATGAAGATTATCAACCTCTAAATCCTAAAGGAGACTCCAACATAGGAAAACAAAGAAAATAGTGAAGTTAAAAAAAAGACTTTTTGAGAACATGGTTATCTTGAGGGGATGGAGGGGGTGAATCAGTATAACGTCAAAGTCTTTCTTTTTCAACTTAATAACAAAAGAACATAACTTAATCCCAAAGCCTATTCATTTCATACAAACATTCGCATGAAATTTAACTACCATGTAACACAAATAGAACACAAGATATATACGTGGAAACCCTTACAGGAGAAAACCATAGTAAATTAGCTTCCTTATATATAGAAAACTTCTTTTACAAATTCATAGGTATCAACCCCTCATTTTGTTTGTGAGACTTTCCCACTAGAGGCACCAACCCCTCATTCAAATTCCACCTTTTAATGGATGATGGATGATCCTATTTTTCACAAGTTTGCTATAGATCACTTCTTCAAACTGTCATAATCTCCCCCTCAAATCTGCTATAACTTGGTCATAAATCTGCCACCAAAAGCTGATCACAATATCTTTATTATTTCTTCAATATGCTGCATAAATATTCTATGATCTTTCACAAATCTTCATGTATTCTTGCTATCAAATCTTGTTAAAAAATATGCCATTTATCTTCTCTTACTCTCTTTTGAATCTGCTCATAAACCCCTCAGAAGATTTCTCCAATATGCTTCATAGGTCTCCTCCAATAATTGCTCTTCACAAATCTGAGATATTATCTTTGCAACATACAACTCTCTATCACAATCATTACTTTTCTCTTTTCATATATTATTCATCAAATCTGCACCAAATTGATACTGGTGTACAATGATATTCTTCTTTGGTTCACTTATTCACATCCATCTCCACACGCATCACACACCACATTTAAGTCTCCATTCATATCTTTCACGAAAGACAAGTTTCTTCATATATAGTCACAACTTTTATATTAACCTTTTCATAAACATTAATTAGATCGAATGCATCTCTTTTCTTATAGAAATCGCACCTTCTCATGAATTAATGATAAACCATATGTTGACTTTAACTTTTGACTCGTACCTTTTCTTTTATTGCTGTTTCTTTGAATTAATCTTCAATTTATGTTTGCACCCTTAATTTCTTAATCGCACCTCTCCAAAAATGCAGTCACTACTTGTATTATGTTATTATTAAGTGAATGCACCAAATAAATTGCATCGCACCATTTCAACAATAATTCCTTTTAGCAAGTATTAATCGCTGACTTTTCATTGTGTAAACGTTGCCATTTAAGTATTGTTTTTGTCATTTACTGACTGTTCACTTCATGCCACGTCTATTTTTGTTTTATATGGCTTTTTGTGATGTCCCCGTCAAATTAATACTATTTGGTATTAATTATGAATAAAATTAACTTTTCTTATCTTATATTAGTTCTGAAATTGACTAATATATTATAATTATAGTTATTTGCTTATTTCAATAAAGCTTAATTAAGCGTTAAATATTAGTTGCTTTGTTTAGCTATTGCGGGAATTGGTTTTCCTACGGATTTCCCTATGGGAATTCTACCACCTTGGTTCTTTAAATAATGCCTGACACATAAAGAAGGGGGGACGAGTTTGAATAAAGGGAAGACCTGGAAGTAGAGTTTGGATATCCACGTGATATCAACTTGTGATGAAGCGTTCCTTTTGCCAGCAATTACTGGCCTACTGGAATTGACATGAAGGATCGGGAAGTAATATAAAAGCAGAAGAATGGGGATTTGCAAGAACCTGTTTGCAGTACACACGATCATTTGTATGCTGCCGTCCCTTGCGAGTCGTGGTAGAGGCTGCGCAAAGTATAGAGAGGAGTCGGGTTGGTGCAAACGGAAAGGTGTTGCATTGACGTAAGTAACAAACGTAGCAGAAACGGAGAAGTCTTCAAACACACTTTACACACTTATGCCGTGACACAGGGATTGACATATTCACGGTATCTCATACCGGACGATAAACACTCACGGAAGGTCTGTGGATGATCAACGGAAATCCCCGCAGGCAGTGTATATTGCGGAAAGTCTCACAAACAATACATAATAACAGCGTCGGGATGCAGGCCAGTATTGAATAGTCAACCCGCAGAGTTCAGGATCAAGAGGAAACCGTAGGATTGAGACATGGCTTGGGCTCTTCACACCATCAACCCGAGTACATGCGAGGATGATTCCGGAGGGTTGCGACAGCAACAGTGACGCTGACAACATTGCAAGTTTCAGGTGCACTATGAAACATTTAATCCAATCATAAAGAATGTGTATGTAGACTGCATAATCAATGTTATGAAAATTTACTTGGAACTGCACAAGTTACATTAATGGAATTCATAGGCTATGTAATGTTCAATTGGTCAAATTATAAATATTCTTCTGCATAATCTGGATAAAAACTTTTATATGAAGCCAGCTTAGTAAGGAATTTTACAGTGGTATCAGAGCTCTGAATCTTGCCAGCCTGTAGGGTATTGAAACCTTATGAAAACTTAATGCACAGTTGAGTATGCACCAGGGAAACTATAATTTCCGAAGTACTAGGGCCCGTCAAAACAGATTTCCAAACTCTCCTTTAGCACAGAGTAGTTCATCTATTCCGTTTGAAATCGAGGATAGCCACATAGAAACTGACGAGGAATTTATTTTTGAAACCAACATGGGAGACCCAGATAACAATAGGGACCTGTTGGCTGCATTGATCATAAGTCAGCAAGATATGCAAGATAATGTTAATAGACTGACCAACTTGATGACCCAGTTTATGGCTAATAATATAAATCAGCACCAAAATAATGGAAGACAGAATAATCAACATCAAAATAATGGGGGAAACAATGGGGGTAGAGATGAACAGTCAGTCAACAATCAGCCAGAAAGAACAAGAACAGCCAGACCATTTATGCCCACATTTACTGTTAGAAATCAGCCACTTGAACATGAACCCACAATAAGAGAAATACAGGAAGAAATACATCAGGATTGGTTAGGTTTAGGAGAAGAATTCAGGTCAACAATGGCATTTAGGGAATATTTAGATGTCAGAATGAAACATAGGCCAAGAGGACAGCGAGGAAACAATAGTGAATTGCAAAGGAAAATTGGAAAAATGTCCATTCCTTATTTTGATGGTTCAGGTAAAACAACTGCTCGGGCATGGGTGCAAAAATTAGACACATACTTCCAACTAAACCCTATGTTGGAAGAGGAGGCAATTAAATATGTTGCATTACATCTTGACGGTGTAGCACATGAGTGGTGACATCATGGGCAAATAAATTTGGGTCATAATTTGATAGGCACTTATGTTGAGTTCACTGAGAAACTTATTGATAGGTTTGATTATAAAGATCCTGAATTACATCTTAAAGATTTGACTCAGCTTAAGCAAACTGGAACTGTTGAACAGTATATTTCTAAATTTGAAAAATTGGTTGTCTTAGTTACTGAAATTTCAGAAAGACACAAGATTGTAATATTTATAGATGGATTGTTTGATTCCCTCAAAGGGTGGGTTAAGTCCTTAAACCCTCTGACCTTACAAACCGCTGTCAAAAGAGCAAGAGAGTTAGAACCATCTTCAAAAGGAATTTTTTTTAATAAAGGACCACCTCCTAAACCAGAAAAAGACAAACAACCTTCCAACAAAGGTAATTTCCCTAAAAACAGGTTAGATAAGGAGGAAAGGGAAGAGCTCAGAAGGAAAAAACTATGCTTCAGTTGTAGGGAAGCATGGCAGCCTGGACAGAGATGTTTAGGGAAGGGAAAGATTCATTATATTGAGGTTATGTCTGACAATGAGGATGAAGAGAATATAGATCCTAACATAGAACGAGCACCACAGAACACAGAGTCAGAAACAGGAACCAAACAAGGAGGAGTAATAGCGTCCATGACAGGTACTCCCCACTATAATATTTTCAGAGTTAGAGGAGTTTTGAATGGACAGCATGTGATTGTTATGTTGGATAGTGGCTCAACACATAATTTTATAGATGCAGCACTTGTCGAAAGACGTGGCTTGCAAACTGAAAAACATGATGGATTTGATGTTAGAGTAGTAGGAGGAACTAATTTATCTAGCACTCATAAAGTTCCTAAATTGAATATTACTCTTGGCAATTACACTGTTACTGATGATTTTTATGTGATTCATTTGGCTGACACTAATGTTGTCTTGGGCATACAGTGGATGGAGACATTAGATGAATATACACACAGTTTTAAAAGAATGGAATTCTCCTTTAAAATTGATGATAAGAAGGTAGTCCTTCGTGGTATGTCAAACAGTGGCCCCAGGATCATCAGTGCTAAAAGAATGGAAGCTATTTTCAGACATGGAGATGTGGCATGGTCAGCACAATGTTTAATCTCCAACAAGGTATCAGGCTTTGAATCTAAATCTTATCAAAATGACTTGTTAACAGTATTAAATTCACATCATGTGGTTTTTAGTGATATCCCTCCAAGAGTCCCACCTGATAGAGGATTTGAACATACTATTGAATTAGAAGAGGGTGCTAAACTAGTTATCACTACTCCTTATAGACACCCTAAAACATTCCGGGATGAAATAGAAAAAGCAATTAAGGAACTATTGGATATGGGGCACATCAGACCTAGTTCTAGTCCTTTTGCTTCATCTATAGTGTTGGTCAAAAAGAAGGATGGAACTCTTCGTATGTGTATTGATTACAGAGCTCTTAACAAGAAAACAATCAAAACAGGTATCCAATTCCTCGAATTGATGAACTGTTAGATGAATTGCATGGTGCTGTTTATTTTTCTAAAATTGATTTGAGATCAAGGTATCATCAAATTAAATTAAGAGAAGATATTCATAAAACTGCTTTCCGCTGTCATTATGGTCATTATGAATTCTTGGTTATGCCATTTGGTCTAACAAATGCTCCGGCAACATTTCAGTCCTGTATGAATCATATTTTTAACAAAGAGTTAAGGAAATTTTTGCTAGTATTCTTTGATGATATATTGATTTATAGCAAAACTTGGGAAGAGCATTTGAAACATATTGATATAGTTCTTGGTATTATGGAATCACAATCACTGTATGCAAAGGCATCTAAATGTGAATTCAGAATGTCTGAAATTTTGTATTTAGGGCATATGATCAGTGCAACAGGGGTACAGGTTCATCAAGAAAAGATAAGAGCCATTTTGGATTGGCCACCACCATGGAACCTTACAAAATTAAGGGGATTCTTTGGTTTATGCAGTTATTATAGGAGGTTTGTCAAAGGTTTTTCATAGCTTGGGGCACCCTTGACAGCTCTTACCAAAAAGGGGGCATTCAAATGGACTGAGGAAGTTCAACAGGTATTTGAGAAACTTAAAGAGGTAATGAGTTCTTGTCCAGTACTTGCTCTTCCAGATTTTAATCAGCCTTTTGTGTTGGAATGTGATGCTTCTGGTGATGGAGTAGGGGCAGTTTTAATGCAAAACAAACATCCTATAGTTTATGAAAGCAGGAAACTAAATAAACTTGAGAAATGATATTCTATCTATGATAAAGAAATGTTGGCAATCATGCATGCATTGACAAAATTTAGACAGTATTTGGTTGGTAGCAGATTTGTGGTGAAAACTGACCATAACAGTCTGAGATATTTCTTGGGACAAAAAGATTTAAATGACAGGCAACAAAAGTGGATCAGTAAAATTCAAGCTTATGACTTTGAGATTGAATATGTA